>NC_036873.1:8892738-8916994 GCF_002910315.2 Salvelinus sp. IW2-2015 | reverse complement strand
TGTTTATGTAAGACAATACTTTTCAGTTTAAACAAACTGATTATATTATTTTGTTTATTAATCATAGTTAGTTAATAGTTATTTATTACGAAATAGGTCAAATAGTTGTTTATATGTACTGTATACAGTTAAGTCGGAAGTTACATACACCTTAAGCCATACATTTAAACTCAGTTTTCACAATTCCTGACATTTAACACTAGTACAAATTCCCTGTCTTAGGTCAGTTAGGATCCCACTTTATTTTTTAAGAATGTGAAATGTCAGAATAATAATTAGAGAATCATTTATTGCAGCTTTTATTTCTTTCATCACATCCCGTGGGTCAGAAGTTTACAATACACTCAATTAGTATTAGGTAGCATTGCCTGTTAAATTGTTTAAACTTTGGTCAAACATTTTGTGTAGCCTTCCACAAGCTTCCCACAATAAGTTGGGGAATTTTGGCCCAATCCTCCTGACAGAGGTGGTATGACTGAGTCAAGTTTGTAGGCTCCTTGCTCGCACACGCTTTTCAGTTCTGCCCACACATTTTCATGGGATTGAGGTCAGGCTTTGTGATGGCCACTCCATTACCTTGACTTTGTTTGTCCTTAACATTTTGCCACAAACTTTGGAAGTATGCTTGGGGTCATTGTCAATTTGGAAGACCCATTTGCGACCAAGCTTTAACTTCCTTACTATGTCTTGAGATGTTGCTTCAATATATACACATAATTTTCCGCTCCTCATGATGCCATCTATTTTGTGAAGTGCACCAGTCCCTCCTGCAGAAAAAAGCCCCCCACAACATGATGCTATCGCCCCGTGCTTCACACGGTTGGGATGGTGTTCTTTTTCCTCCAAACATAACGATGGTCATTAATGCCAAACAGTTCCATTTTTGTTTCATCAGACCAGAGGACATTTCTCCAAAAAAGTACGATCTTTGTCCCATGTGCAGTTGCAAACCATAGTCTGGCTTATTTATGGTTGTTTTGGAGCAGTGGCTTCTTCCTTGCTGAGCGGCCTTTCAGGTTGTCGATATAGGAGTTGTTTTACTGTGGATATAGAACTTTTTGTACCTGTTTCCTCCAGCATCTTCACAAGGTCTTTGCTGTTGTTCTGGGCATTGATTTGCTCTTTTCACACCAAAGTGCGTTCATTCTCTAGGAGACAGAAGTGTCTCCTTCTGAGCGGTTATGATGGCTGCGGGTCCCATGTGTTTATACTTGCGTACTATGTTTGTACAGATGAACGTGTGGTAACCTTCAGGCGTTGGAAATTGCGTCCAAGGATGAACCAGACTTGTGGAGGGGTCTACAATTCTTTGGCTTATTTCTTTTGATTTCCCATGATGTCAAGGCAAAAGAGGCACTGGGTGAAGGTAGGCCCTTGAAATACATCTCCACATGTGCACCTCCAATTGACTCAAATTATGTAAATTAGCCTATGAGAATTTAAAGCAATGACTGAATTTTTTCTGGAATTTTCCAAGCTGTTTAAAGGCACAGTCCAACTTAGTGTATGTAAACTGCTGACCCACTGGAATTGTGATACAGTGAATTATATGTGAATTATTCTGTCTGTAAATAATTGTTGGAAAAATTACTTGTGTCATGCACAAAGTAGATGTCCTAACCGACTTGCCAAAACTATAGTTGTTAACAAGAAATTTGTGGAGTGTTTTAAAAATAAGTTTTAATGACTCCAACCTAATTGTATGTACATTTCCGACTTCAACTGTATATACAATGGGGTCTGAAATMATTGACACCCTTAATAAAGATGAGAAATAATGGCTGTATYAAATGAATAATTCAAACACTAAGCTATATATTATGCTAAAAGAAATTGGGCAATTATATTACTTTATACTAATACAATTGCTCAGAGGAATAGTTTTAGTGTAACAAGAGACATTTTTTTATTTAAAAAAAGGTAGYGTTCAATATTTTTGACACCCCTTTTTCAAAACCTTTGAATACCGCACCTTATGACGATAAAGGACTTAACCTTTTCGAAAATGTTTTATGCGTTGGAGAACACATTGGGAGTGATCTTAGACTATTCCTCCATACAGAATCCTTCCAGATCTTAGATATTCTTTGTCTGCTCTTGGGGACTGCCCCCTTCAATTCAAACCACAGCTTTTCAATGGGTTTCAAGTCCGGGGAGACATAACTTTCTGCATTTATAAAGGCACCTCACACGTGTTGCTCTGTTGGAAACAATATGAGGGTTTMGAGTGGATGAGGCACAGTAACAGAGGAATTTGTTATATTGTCACACCAGATAGGTGGGGTGAAATGTGTTGTTTTACAGGGTCAGCCATAGTATTACGACCAATTTTACGGCCATTGAACAATTTCTGTGGATTTTCAAATCAAATCACATTTTATTTGTCACATGCGCCGAATACAACAGTTGTAGATAGACCTTACCGTGAAATGCTTACTTACAAGCCCTTAACCAACAATGCAGTGTCACGATCGTCTTGKGGAGAGAGAGTGGACCAAGGCGCAGCGTGTGCAAAATACATTCTRTTTATTTGAGAAGGGAAAAAACACGCAACGAACACTATAACAAACTGAAACAAAACAACAAACGATCGTGAAGCTATAGACGTAAGTGCACACACAAGCTACAAACGTACAACATAGACAATTACCCACAAAAACCTGATGCCCATGGCTGCCTTAAATATGGCTCTCAATCAGAGACAATGAACCACAGCTGGCTCTAATTTGAGAACCAATCTAGGCAGCCATGAGCATACAATACCTAGATAAGAACAGACCCATAAAACATACAAAACCCCTAGACATACAAAACAACAAAACATTCCCCATGTCACACCCTGACCTAACTAAAATAATAAAGAAACAAAGAATACTAAGGCCAGGGCGTGACATGCAGTTTCAGAAAAAATAAGGAGTTAAGAAAATTTTACTAAATAATCTAAAGTAAAAAAAGAAAAAAGAAAGAGTAACAGTAAAATAACAATAACGAGGCAAAATAAAGGGGTACGGTACCGAGTCAACGTGATTTTGATGTTGTGCTCCGAGTTATTGTCTTGCTGTAAGTCCACTTCGCAGCACTGGTGTGCGTGGCCAAAGACCTAATTTTACATTACAATTACATTTAAGTCATTTAGCAGACGCTCTTATCCAGAGCGAACTTACAAAATTGGTGCATTCCCTTATGACCATCCAGTGGAACAGCACTTTACAATAGTGCATCTAAAATCTTTTAAGGGGGGGGGGGGGTGAGAAGGATTACTTTATCCTATCCTAGGTATTCCTTAAAGAGGTGGGGTTTCAGGTGTCTCCGGAAGGTGGTGATTGATTCCGCTGTCCTGGCGTCGTGCGGGAGTTTTGTTCCACCATTGGGGGGCCAGAGCAGCGAACAGTTTTGACTGGGCTGAGCGGGAACTGTACTTCCTCAGTGGTAGGGAGGCGAGCAGGCAGAGGTGGATGAACGCAGTGCCCTTGTTTGGGTGTAGGGCCTGATCAGAGCCTGGAGGTACTGAGGTGCCGTCCCCTCACAGCTCCGTAGGCAAGCACCATGGTCTTTGTACGGATGCGAGCTTCAACTGGAAGCCAGTGGAGAGAGCGGAGGAGCGGGGTGACGTGGAGAGAACTTGGGAAGGTTTGAAACACCAGACGGGCTGCGGCGTTCTGGATGAGTTGTAGGGGTTTAATGGCACAGGCAGGGAGCCCAGCCAAACAGCGAGTTGCAGTAATCCAGACGGGAGATGACAAGTGCCTGGATTAGGACTGCGCCGCTCCTGTGTGAGGCAAGGGTCGTACTCTGCGGATGTTGTAGAGCATGACTACAGGAACGGGCCACCGCCTTGATGTTAGGAGAACGACAGGGTGTTGTCCAAGATCACGCCAAGGTTCTTAGCGCTCTGGGGAGGACACAATGGAGTTGTCAACCGTGATGGCGAGATCATGGAACGGGCAGTCCTTCCCGGGAGAAGAGCAGCTCCGTCTTGCCGAGGTTCAGCTTGAGGTGGTGATCCGTCACCACACTGATATGTCTGCCAGACATGCAGAGATGCGATCGCCACCTGGTATCGAAGGGGGAAGAGAAGATGAATTGTGTGTCGTCTGCATAGCAATGATAGGAGAGACCATGTGAGGTTATGACAGAGCCAAGTGACTTGGTTGTTATAGCGAGATAGGAGAGGGCCTGAACAGAGCCCTGGGGGACACCAGTGGTGAAGCACGTGGTGGAGGAGACAGATTCTCGCCACGCCACCTGGTTAGGCGACCTGTCAGGTAGGACGCATCCAACCGTGGGCCGCGCCGGAGATGCCCAATCGGAGAGGGTGGAGAGGAGGATCTGATGGTTCACAGTATCAAAGGCAGCCGATAGGTCTAGAAAGGATGAGAGCAGAGGAGAGAGAGTTAGCTTTAGCAGTGCGGACGCCTCCGTGATACAGAGAAGAGCAGTCTCAGTTGTTGATGACTAGTCTTGAAACCTGACTGATTTGGATCAAGAAGGTCATTCTGAGAGAGATAGCGGGAGAGCTGGCCAAGGACGGCACGTTCAGAGTTTTGGAGAGAAAGAAAGAAGGGATACTGGTCTGTAGTTGTTGACATCGGAGGGATCGAGTGTAGGTTTTTTCAGAAAGGGGTGCAACTCTCGCTCTCTTTGAAGACGGAAGGGACGTAGCCAGCGTCAGGGATGAGTTGATGAGCGAGGTGAGGTAATTTTCATGTAATCTGGCCAAAGCAGTGGTTCCAATCCAAGTGGCAATTTGTTGGACATTTGCTGGATGACATGAAAATAGAGCTCTTGGCCACGCACGACCAGTGGTGGGGTTGGCATCGAAATGAGAACGTATGAGCAGAAAATCCCATACCTACTGTAAAATATGGTGGTGAGCTTTGTGTTATGGGCTATTTTGCTTCCATGATCCTGGGCACTTGTTAAGGTCAACAACATCATGATCTTTACCCAGTACCAAGGTATTTGAGCCAAAACCTGGTTGCTCTGCCAGGAGGCTAAAACTTGGCCACAAGTGGATCTTCCAACAAGACAAGATCCCAAGCACACATCAAATCCACAATAAATTGTTAAATTGGCCATAAAATCAACATTTTACAATGGCCATCTCAGCTCGGACTTGAAACGCAAATCAAAACAAATTGTATTGGTCACATACACATTTTTAGCAGATGTTATTGCAGGTGTAGCGAATGCTTGTGTTCCTAGGTCCAACAGTGCAGTGCTATTAACAATTCACAACAATACACACAAATATAAAGTAAAGAATGGAATAATTAAAGAAATATATACACTACCGTTAAAATGTTTGGGGTCAATTAGACATTCCTTGTTTTCCATGAAAACATACATGAAAATGAGTTTGCAAATGAATAGGAATATAGTAAGACGGTTGATGAGGTTATAAATAAGGATTTTTTAATTGAAATAATAATTGTGTCCTTCAAACTTTGCTTTGGGTCCAGACTCCTCATTGCAGCAATTACAGCCTTGCAGACCTTTGGCATTCTAGTTGTCAATTTGTTGAGGTAATCTGAAGAGATTTCACCCCATGCTTCCTGAAGCACCTCCCACAAATTGAATTGGTTTGATGGGCACTTCTTACGTACCATACGGTCAAGCTGCTCCCACAGCAGCTCAATAGGGTTGAGATCCGGTGACTGTGCTGGCCACTGCATTATAGACAGAAAACCAGCTCACTGCTTCTTCCCTAAATAGTTCTTGCATAGTTTGGAGCTTTGCTTTGGGTCATTGTCCTGTTGTAGGAGGAAATTGGCTAAAATMAAGCGCCGTCCACAGGGTATGACATGGCGTTGCAGAATGGAGTGATAGCCTTCCTTCTTCAAGATCCCTTCTACCCTGTACAAATCTCCCACTTTACCACCACCAAAGCACCCCCAGACCATCACATTGCCTCCACCATCTCACAAATGTTAATCTTTGTGATCTGAACACCTCAAACTTAGATTTGTCTGTCCATAACACTTTTTCCCAATCTTCCTCTGTCCAGTGTATGTGTTCTTTTGCCCATCTTAATCTTTTATTTTTATTGGCCAGTCTGAGATATGGCTTTTTCTTTGCAACTCTGCCTAGAAGGCAAGCATCCCGGAGTTGCCTCTTCACTGTTGACGTTAAGACTGGTGTTTTGCGGGTACTATTTAATGAAGCTGCCAGTTGAGGACTTGTGAGGCGTCTGTTTCTCAAACTAGACACTCTAATGTACTTGTCCTCTTGCTCAGTTGTGCACCGGGGCCTCCCACTCCTCTTTCTATTCTGGTTAAAGCCAGTTTGCACTCTTCTGTGAAGGGAGTAGTACACAGCGTTGTACGAGATCTTCAGTTTCTTGGCAATTTCTCGCATGGAATAGCCTTCATTTCTCAGAACAAGAATAGACTGTCAAGTTTCAGAAGAAAGTGCTTTGTTTCTGGACATTTTGAGCCTGTAATAGAACCCACAAATGCTGATGCTTCAGATACTCAACTAGTCTAAAGAATGCCAGTTATATTGCTTCTTTAATAAGGACAACAGTTTTCAGCTGTGGTAACATAATTGCAAAAGGTTTTCTAATGATCAACTTGCCTTTTAAAATTATGAACTTGGATTAGCTAACACAACTTGCCATTGGAACACAGGAGTGATGGTTGCTGATGATGGGCCTCTGTACGCCTATGTAGATATTCCATAAAAAATCAGCCGTTTCCATAGTCATTTACAACATTAACAATATCTACACTGTAATTCTGATCTATTTGATGTTATTTTAATGGACAAAAAATWGGCTTTTCTTTAAAAAACAAGYACATTTCTATGTGACCCCAAACTTTTGAACGGTAGTGTAAATATTAGGACGAGGAATGTAGGAGTGGCATTGACTAAAATATAGTAGAATAGAATACAGTATATACATATGAGATGAGTAAAGCAGTATGTAAACATTATTAAAGTTACTGGTGTTCCATTATTAAAGTGGCCAGTGATTTCATGTCTATGTATATAGGGCAGCAGCCTCTAAGGTGCTGGGTTGAGTAACCGGGTGGTAGRTGGCTAGRGATGGCTATTTAACAGTCTGATGAGCTTGAGATAGAAGCTGTTTTTCAGTCTCTCGGTCCCAGTTTTGATGCACCTGTACTAACCTCACCTTCTGGATGATAGCAGGGTGAACAGGCTGTGGCTCGGATGGTTGATGTCCTTGATGATATCTTTGGCCTTCCTGTGACATCGAGTGCTGTAGGTGTCCTGGAGGGCAGGTAGTGTGCCCCCGGTGATGTGTTGGGCAGACCGCACCACCCTCTGGAGAGCCCTGCGGTTGCGGGCGGTGCAGTTGCCGTACCTTCTCCACTGCGGTCCCGTCGATGTGGATAGGGGCGTGCTCCCTCTGCTGTTTCCTGAAGTCCACGATCAGCTCCTTCGTTTTGTTGACGTTGAGGGAGAGGTTATTTTCCTGGCACCACTCCACCAGAGCCCTCACCTCCTCCCTGTAGGCTGTCTCGTCATTATTGGTAATCAGGCCTACTGCTGTTGTGTCGTCTGCAAACTTGATGATTGAGCTGGAGGCGTGCGTGGCCACGCAGTCATGGGTGAACAGGGAGTACAGGAGGTGGCTGAGCGCGCACCCTTGTGGGGCCCCTGTGTTGAGGATCAGCAAAGTGGAGGTGTTGTTTCCTACCGTCACCACRTGGGGGTGGCCCATCAGGAAGTCCAGGACCCAGTTGCACAGAGCGGGGTTCAGACCCAGGGCCCCGAGCTTAATGATGAGCTTGGAGGGTACTAAGGTGTTGAAGACTGAGCTATAGTGAATGAARAGCATTCTGACGTAGGTATTCTTCTTGTCCTGATGGGATAGGGCAGTGTGCAGTGCGATGGCGATTGCATTGTCTGTAGATCTATTGGGGTGGTATGCAAATTGAAGTGGGTCTAGGTTGTCAGGTAAGGTAGAGGTGATATGATCCTTAACTAGCCTCTCAAAGCACTTCATGATGATAGAASTGAGTGCTACGGGGCGATAGTAATTTAGTTCAGTTACCTTTGCTTTCTTGGGTACAGGAACAATGGTGGACATCTTGAAGCAAATGGGGACAGCAGACTGGGTTKTGGAGAGATTGAATATGTCCGTAAACACTCCAGCCAGCTGGTCTGCGCATGCTCTGAGGACGTGTCTATGGATGGCGTCTGGGCCTGCAGCCTTGTGAGGGTTAACATGCTTAAATGTCTTACCCTTGTCTTGCCCTTGTCCCTGATGTCTCTCTGGAAGGAGATCCTCGTCCTGAGCTCGTCTACTTTATTGTCATGAGACTGAACATTAGCAAGTAATATACTCGGAAGCGGTGGATGGTGTGCYCMCCTCCTGAGTCGGACTAGAAGTCCACTCCGAATACCTCTTCTCCACTGGCGACGTCTTGAAGCAGCCTCTGGGATGAGTTACCGCCGCGCTGATATCCAAAAATGATTTCCGTCTGTATGTAATAACACAAAAACATTCTGGGCTGATAATGTAATAAATAACACAAACAAAAAAACAATAATACTGCAAAGTTGCTTAGGAGCTAGAAGCAGAGCTGCCATGTCTGTCGGCGCCCTCTTGCTAAACCATTGAAAACCTGTGGTTTGAATAGAAGAGGGCAGTTTATAAGTGCAGACGAAGGATATCAATGAGGAATGGTCTAAGATCATTCCTCTAAGATCATCAAATATTACTTGTGAAACAAAATCTCATTCTCTGAGCAATTGTATTATTATAAAATAATGTATTTTCCCCGTTTTCTTTTTAGGTTATAATATAGCTCAGTATTTGAATTATTTGAATGATTTATTTTATACAGTCGTGTTTGATCATCTTTATCAAGGGTGTCAACCATTTCAGACCCCACTGTATGTTCTAGTGCAGTGTTTCCTAATCTATTTATGAGGCACATCCCGGGGTTGACCAGGCGTTAGTTAGTCCACCAGTTGAATCGGGTGTGCTAGTGCTAGTGCTAGAACTAAAATATACAACCCTCGGGATCTCCGGGGAACAGATTGGGAAACACTGTCCTAACACATCTCTCTCTCTCTCTCTCTCTCTTCCTCTCCCCCTCTCTGTCTATGTCTGTCCCTCCCTACCCCCCCTGAGTAGAAAGATAGTCCGGTGAACGGCAGCCCGTTTGCGCTAAAGCTCTGGATCTACCGCATCTTCAACGAGCTGGAGCACTGGACGCTCACCGCCTCCAAGACCCTGAAGGCCCTGCACCCCGACGGAGCCGCCCCCAAGGAGCGCGGAACGAGGGGGAGGCCAAGAGGGAGGAGGACCCGGAGATGAGATAGTAGAGATTGGAAGAAGTAGCCTGTGAGCGAGGAACGAGAGAGCAGGGAAGAGAGAGAGAGGGAGAGAGAGAGGGAACGATGGAAAGAAAGAGAGCGAGATAGATAGAGAGGTAGCGATGGAAAGAAAGAGAGAGCGATAGAGAGAGAGAGAGAGGTAGCGATGGAAAGAAAGGGAGAGAGATAGAGAGGTAGCTTGAGAGGATGAGGTAGAAGGGTCTGATGTGGAAGAAGAAAGAGAGAAGGCATGCAGGAGTCCGAAAGTCTGAGAGAGAGAGAGATGGAAAGAAGAGGAGAAGGAAAAGAGTGACAACAGCCAGTATAAAGATTCTGTGAAAAGAGGGAGAGGAGTATATGTTTAAGTTAATAAAGAAATATATACAGTGGTGACAAGGACACAAGAGAAAGCATGAGTTAGTATATTACTACATACTGTACAACCAATGTGTGACATAACGGTTTTGATATTGAAGCAATTTTGGTCATTCAAGACATACTTTTCTAACAAGGGCTCTGCGCTGTAGCTCCACTTGCTGCTAACAAACATAGGACACTGGGTGGCACGTAGCCTAGCGGTTAGAACGTTAGGCTAGTAACTAACTAAAATGTGTCAATAAAAAAAAAATRGCTGTAGTTCAACACGGTTTGATGCGGTAAAAATCAAGTAACGGTATTACAGAAGAAGTTCTGCTGTTTACACCTGGTATCAAGATGTGTTCTCTGCCTGGTTTTACTGCCTACAGTCAAAGTATTCTACCATGACCTTCCTTTGGCCTAGTCCAGACATACAAGGACCAGTATTTCAGAACATTTCATTTAGTCTCCTCCCACTGGGCACACACTGGTTGAATCAACGTTGTCTTCACGTCGTTTCAACGAAATCACGTTGAACCTACGTGGAATAGGCGTCGTACTGACGTCTGTGCCCAGTCGGCTGTTCTCTCTTTATGCTAACTGAAAGACAATATTCATATGTCATGTGATCATTAATATAAGCATGATCTTGATTGTAACATTTGGTGTGGTTATTGTAAGAGATTTGGTTTGGCATTGCCTTACAATTTCCAATCTGATTAGGGAAACKGAATTTTATACAACACAGGATCATTTCGATATGGATTAAATGTTCTGATAAACTGGCCCATGGATCCCAAAATAATCCCACAAATGAGATGGAATGTTGGTGACAGCTACAGGATCCACTTTGATAATGGAGTGTAGATTTCTGCTTCAAGACGGTGGTTTATGTGATATCAATTTCCAGTCCTTGTGAGCCGGTATCATGCATTAGATGGAAATCTCCACAAATTGTTTCACATTTAAGATGCATCCCAATAGTCTGAAATGACTTCCTACCCATTTAGAGACTACAAACAATGGAACATTGGTCATTTTTGGGTTATGACAAGGTATGAGAAAGGGTAGGCTATTTCATTAGGTGTAGTTGCCCTTTAAAGCATATCTTGGGTCAGTTCTGCATTTTTCCCACTAATGGTTAAGGTTAGGATTGGGGAGCGGAAGCTGATCCTAGATCTGTACCCAGGGGAAACTTTGTCCCAGAACTTTTCATTACTGGTGGATGGTAATCTCACATATTGTGCCTTGAAGTGATGTGATGAGTTTAGCTGTCCTATACAGACTGTGCCCTGCCCTCTAGTGGTGAGTAGAGGAACCAAAACAAAACATCCCAGCTGTGCAGCTCCTCCTACTGGAGAACCACTGAGAATGCAGGCTTTTGCTCCAGCCCTGCTCTTACACCAGACTCTGCTAATCAAGTTCTGAACCTGTTAAAGCTAGAAAAAAACGATATATATATATATATATATAGTACCAGTCAAAAGTTTGGAAACACCTAATTATTCAAGGGTTTTCAATWATTTTTTACTATTTTCTACATAGTGGAGAATAGTGAAGACATCAAAACTATGAAACAACACACCAAAAAAGTGTTGAACAAATCAAAATATAGTTTATATTTTAGATTCTTCAAAGCCTTGATGACAGCTTTGCACACTCTTGGCATTCTCTCAACCAGCTTCATGAGGTAGTCACCTGGAATTCATATCAATTAACAGGTGTGCCTTGTTAAAAGTTAATTTGTGGAATTTCTTTCCTTAATGCGTTTCAGCCAATCAGTTATGTTGTGACAAGGTAGGGCTTGGATACAGAAGATAGCCCTATTTGGTAAAAGACCAGGTCCATTTTATGGCAAGAACAGCTCAAATAAGCAAAGAGAAATGACAGTCCATCATTACTTTAAGACATGAAGATCAGTCAATGCGGAAAATGTTAAGAACTTTGAAAGTTTCTTCAAGTGCAGTCGCAAAAACCATCAAGCGCTATGATGAAACTGGCTCTCATGAGGACTGCCACAGGAAAGGAAGACCCAGAGTTACCTCTGCTGCAGATAATTAGTTCATCAAAGTTAACTGCACCTCAGATTGCAGCCCAAATAAATSCTTCAAAGAGTTCAAGTAGCAGACACATCTCAACATCAACTGTTCAGAGGAAACTGCGTGATTCAGGCCTTCGTGGTCGAATTGCTGCAAAAGAACCACTACTAAAGTACACCAATAATAAGAAGAGACTTGCTTAGGCCAAGAAACATGAGCAATGGACATTAGACAAGTGGAAATCTGTCCTTTGGTCTGTTGAGTCCAAATTTGAGATTTTTGTTCTTTGTTCTTTACAATGTTCCTTGTGAGATGCAGAGTAGGTGAACGGATGATCTCCGTATGTGTGGTTTCCACCGTAAAGCATGGAGGAGGAGGTGTGATGCTTTGCTGGTGACACTCAGTGATTTATTTAGAATTAAAGGCACACTTAACTAGCATGGCTACCACAGCATTCTGCAGCGATCCACCATCCCATCTGGTTTGCGCTTAGTGGGACTATCATTGTTTTTTCAACAGGACAATGACCCAACACACCTTCAGGCTGTGTGAGGTCTATTTGACCAAGAAGGAGAGTGATGGAGTGCTGCATCAGATGACCTGGCCTCCACAATCACCCGACCTCAACCCAAACGAGATGGTTTGGGATGAGTTAGACRGCAGAGTGAAGGAAAAGCAGCCAACGAGTGCTCAGCATATGTGGGAACTCCTTCAAGACTGTTGAAAAAGCAGTCCAGGTGAAGCTGGTTGAGAGAATGCCAAGAGTGTGCAAAGCTGTCGTCAAGGCAAAGGGTGGCTGCTTTAAAGAATATTAAATATATTTTGATTTGTTAACACTTTTTTGGTTGCTACATGATTCCATATGTGTTATGAAACCCTGGAATGAGTAGGTGTGTCCAAACTTATAACTGGTACTGTACACACACACACACACACACACAAATATATATATATATATGAACACAATCATTACTATATGACCCCCGTTGAAACAGACCCTTATAATATGAGTGTGTAGCCATCAAATTGGTAGGGCTGGGAGGAGGGATGTTGTTAAACCATGTTCGCAATTCAAATTAGAGCGGTTTGAGCAGCTGATCAGTAGAATCAGGTGTGTTCGTGCAGGGTTGGAGCAAAAGCCTGCAGACAATTGCTCTCTAAGAGGAGGGATGGCCATCCCTATTCTTGTGTGTGACTTTTAAGGAAAATTGAAATTGACAGACTGGATTGTTTTTAGTACCTTTGTAGACTGAGATGCACTGTAGCAAAGTCTCCTCCATTTTTACGCTGACTTGAACACACACGGTTGCTGGAGCAACTAGCCCTTTTCCATGACCTCTTGGTATAGTGCCATGGCCTATAGCTGCCAGTTGCCCCTAACCACAGATGTAGGACAGATTACTTTATCCCATCCTAATTTTAACCAGTAGAGGATCAAAACAGATCTAGCCCTGTATCCGTTGGTTAGGCACATTGATGAGATTGAGAGACAGTAGTTTTAAAAAATGTATTTAACCTTTATTTAACCAGGAAGTGCTCGTTGAGATTATAAATCTCTTTTTCAAGAGCGTCCGTGGTAGCACCAAGTCATTACACAATTACAGACAGACAACATGAAAAACTACAGGTAAATCTAGTAAAACAAGAATAGAAGAATTCACAAGAGTATAAGCAAAATCATAAAACAGCGAATTAAAAAACATTGACAGGTCAGAGAATCAGCCTCAAAATCCTTCATCAATGGATTTAAAAACACCAATCGGGACAAGTTCTTCCAGTTTAAAAGTATTTTGGAAGGTGTTCCAACCGATGGCGCTGAGTACATAAAAGCCCTTGTACCAAATTCAGTTCGGAAATTTGGAACAGTTACCAGGATAAAGCCCTGCGAACGAAGAGAGTGCTCACCACATTTCTGAACAAAAAAATGCGCAAATAAAATGCTAGTAAACCCAAAATGACTTTGTAATGAAAGTTACTCAGTGACTGAGCCTACGAGTGACTAGGAAGGCAGCAACCCTGGAATATAAAAGTAGTTAGACATACGAACTGATGGATACTTTGTTTCACGACGCTCCAAAACTAATGTACTAACATTTCCTGTTGCTGATATTCTTTTGTTGTGTTTCATATATAACTCTGTGTGGTGTGTGGGAAGATATAGAAACCATATTTATTATTAATGTATTGACTTTGAGATATGCAGAAAGGATGAAATAAATATATGTAGATTATATTTTGAATTGTCTCTTGTATCTGTTGGCTTAAGGACTGGATGGCTAGGAACATTCTCGATGCAAGTGATGAGTAGTGTGTGGTGTGTGTGGGGGTGGATTTGTGTGGGTGAGTGTGTGTGTGTGTTGTGCGCATTAATGATTTTGGAGGCAGGAGGGAGAGGGAGAGGCTCATGTAAGAAAAAAAAGGCTGGGTTACATTTGGGTTTGTGTATGTGTGTGTGTGGTGTGTGTGTTTATGTTTAACTGTAAAGGAAAGACAGGATGTATGTTTGGGTAAATAGGTGGGGGTGTGTGTTTTAGGGGTGTGTGTGTGTGTGTGTGTGTGTGTGTGTGTGGTGTGTGTGTGTGTGTTGTGTGTGTGTGTGTGTGTGTTTGTGGTGTGTGTGTGTGTGTGTGGTGTGTGTTGTGTGTGTGTGTGTGAGAGAGAGAGGGGGGGGGGGTGTTTGTGTGCACAGATAGTAGGGGGGGGGGGGGGGGGGGGTGTGTGAGTGTGTGGTTGTTAGAGAAGGAGTGGCAGCCAGGATGCCTGTGAAGGGGGGGGGGGTGAGAGACAGAGGTAAGGAGAGAGGAGGAGAGAGTAAAAGCGAGCAAGAGAGAAATGTGTGTGTGGAGAGAGAGAGAGAGAGAGAGAGAGAATGTATGTATGTGTGTGTGTGTTGTTGAGGGAGGGAGGGAGAGAGAGGCAAGCAGGAGAGAAAATGTGTGTGCGCACTACAGTTGTCTGCATGTGTTTGTGTGTGAGAGGGAGAGCAAGCTGGAGAGAATGTGTGCATGCCTCTGTGTGAGTGTGTGTGTCTGTACGTGTGTGCTTGTTGTGTTTGTATGTGTGCGTGTGTGCGTGTGTGTGTGTGTTGTGTTGTGTGTGTGTGTGTGTGTGTGTGTGTGTGTGTGTGTGTGTGTGTGTGTGTGTGTGTGTGTGTGTGTGTGTGTGTGTGTGTGTGTGTGTGTGTGTGCATGTGCGTGCACGTGCTGTTGTGTGTGTTGTGTGCCTGTATGTGTGTGCCTATGTGTGACTGTGTGTGTGAGAGTGAGACTGAGGGAGAGAGAGAGGAAAGGCA
The DNA here is from genome assembly GCF_002910315.2 of Salvelinus sp. IW2-2015. Lineage (NCBI taxonomy): Eukaryota > Metazoa > Chordata > Actinopteri > Salmoniformes > Salmonidae > Salvelinus > Salvelinus sp. IW2-2015. The sequence continues at coordinate 8,902,015 of NC_036873.1, read as the reverse complement.
TGTGGTGTGAGAAAAGGGGAGGGTGTATGAGAGAGATGTGTGTGTGAAAGGCGAGAGCAGGGTGGTGGATGTGGTGTGTGTGTGTGTGTGTTGTGATGTGTGTGTGTGGTGTGTGTGTGTGTGTGTGTGTGTGTGTGTGTGTGTGTTGTGTGTGTGTGTGTGTGTGTGTGTTGTGTGTGTGTGTGTGTGGTGTCTGAATGTGTGTGTGTGTGTGTGTGCGTGTGTCTGTCTGTCTGTCTGTGCGCTTGCGTAGGAGGGAGGTTGAGTGTGTCTGTGCGTGTGTATTTGTGTGTGTCTGACAGAGATAGAGGGGGAGAGAGGAGCTCTGCAAATGCGATGTGTGTGTCTGTGTGTGTTGTGTGGTGTGGTGTTGTGTGTTGTGGGTGTGTGTGTGTGTGTGTGTGTGTGTGTGTGTGTTTGTGTGTGTGTGTGTGTGTGATGTGTGTGTGTGTGTGTGTTCGTGTGGTGTGTGCGTGGTGCTGTGTCGGTGTGTGTGTGTAGTTGATCCGTGCGCTTCGTGTGTGTGTTACAGTGCAATAATATCTGTACTGTATGTCAGGGAAAATATGTTACTGTGTGTAGTGTGTGTTTGTGTGTGTCACGGTGCAACAAAATGTGCCGGTGCCTTTTGTAGGAAAATTATGTTCGCCTACTCTTCTATTATAAAGGTTTGTGTGTGTGTGTGACTATTGTTTGACGTGTGTGTATGTGCACGTGTATGAGAGCACACAGTGAATTTTCACAAATGAAATATGTCAATCCAACCTGACAAATATAAAGTAGTCAGTTTGACTTTTCTACTTTTTACAGACCTGATATTGCCTTAGACCGCTGCGCCACTCAGGAGCCCTAAAAGAGATAGCAGAGGATGGTTACGTGAGCCTATGTCCATCTTCAATGGTAATTGTAACCAGTGGCGACCCGTCATTCAGGGCAGGTGGGGCAGAGTCACACCTGTTTTGAGCCCCACATTTTTTGCAAAATTTTTATTTTTTAAATTGGGGGGGGCTTGCCTGTTTTGCATGTTATTTTGGCATTAATATGTGTCACATATCAGCTTGCAAATAATGTAATTTTAAAAAATATATAATTGAGTTAATAAAGCCGCATTCAAACATGGTCACTTTTTTGTTTTCTCGTGTAAGGCAGCGTCAAAAGTTAGGTGTTTCAGCCTAGCTCAGTGCTTTCTGTGGTGGTGGGGCAAGCCAGCAGAAAATACGGAGCGTTGCGCCGTGATTGGCTCAGTGTTTTGTCACTCATGGGGACACTACGTCACCGCCAAGTCTAAGGGTAGACCTTGAAAATTCAAGCCTCTTGGGTGCTGCCATAGAGTTACATTAGAAGTGCCTATCCAAGGAGGCTCAAGGTCACTGGCCACAGATTAGGGCTCCCGAGTAGTGCAGCGGTTTAAGGCACTGCATCTCAGTGCAAGAGGCATCACTACAGTCCCTGGTTTGAATCCAGGCTGAATCACATCTGGCCGTGATTGGGAGTCCCATAGGGCGGCGCACAATTGGCCCGGCATTGTCTGGGTTTGGCCGGGGTAGGCCATCATTGTAAATAAGAATTTGTTCTTAACTGACTTGCCTAATTAAATAAAAGTTACATAAAAATAAAATAACATCAAATCACGTTATATCTACAATAGATTTGATTGGACTGATCAAGTCAACATCGTACTTTCAAAATCTTAGCTAGCAGTCATCATTATGAATCAAGTCAACAATCTACTCGCAAGTCATATGAAGAGAAATAATGAAGAGAAATTATAGATAAAACGTATCGGTGCTCATCGGCCATTGGACATAAACATTACACAACAAGTTGGAAATCTCAAATTCAACAATGAGTGGTTTGGAAGGAATCAGTGGCTAACTGCAAGCATTGCAAAGCAATCATTAGCCTGCTATTCAGTGGAGTGGCTGTGTGGTCCCAAGTCTAAGATTAAGAGTCTCTTTTCCTAGTTTAAAATTATAAACATTCAACATTGGCCATGCTGTCAATGAAGTATGATTTGTGCCGCAGTCAAAACAATTGTTAACTCGGAACTGCAAAATATGACTTTAATGAGTTCAAGACAACTGGGAACTCGGGAAAAACGAGCTACGACTGAGAACATTTTTGAACTTTCATCCAACTCGCAATTGTAAATCTGGAACTCGGGCCTCTTTCTAGAACTATGACCTGAAGATCACTGACGTCATCATGATTCAACTTTTTGTTGTTGTTGTTCCCAGTTGTCTTGAAACCACCATAAATCCAGAGAATGGCAGACTTTGATGACAAAGTTTGATGACAAAATTTGCACACGAAGGACCGCCACGCCACCTTCCTGTTCAAGTGAGCACAGCACAACAAGGTGAGTCCAAAAATGTATTGTATGCTGCTGCATAAATGATGTAATATTAACAGGGAGATATGTATACTGTAGCTAAGAAAGTAATACTAAGTGTATGTTGTGTAGTAAACTGTTAGTAGCCCATGTGCCTCACCCTAATAATTTAGTCTATTTTCACCTCTTAATTTTGCCTACTGTTCTGACTTGGTGGTGCACATGTAGCCTATAACCTGTTTTTGAGAAATATAATCATTGAATATTGTAAGAGCTTTCATTYTCTGCTTATATGCCCTCTTTATTTATACTACGGTTCTGACTTGGTATACAGGGAGAACACTGTAAGAACGGCCCATTTCAAAAGTGCTGAACAAATAGTTATATTGACTACGTCCGTCGTAGCTCATTAATGTCTTAATTGAAATTACGGATTGGCACTTATCAGCTTGTTATCCCTTTTATGCCATAGTTTGTACATCTCAACCACATTTGTTTAAGCAAGTCAGCCATATCAGCTATGTTTTGTTTTAAAGGCAGTAAATGGGGRTGAATGAACTGTTTCGCTGCCAGACAAGGCTCTGCTGATAGCCAGGTGTAGCAGTGGTAAGGTGTTGGGACTGCTGTTGGGACAGCTTTATGTAGGCCATAACAGTTTGTGAGCACCATTAGTCACCGTTATAGTGCAATTAATGTATTGTTTAGTGTTGTGTTGTGTAGTGGTTTTGCAGGCATGCATCCCAATTTAATACTTTTTTTTCTCCACCAAGATTTACATGCTAAAATCACCGTTGGTTGTACCAGAATAACTCAAACTGTAGATAGGATAGGGGTGTTGGTAAATAACGTTGATGTAGGGTAATAAACTAGATGGCGCTACTGAGCACAATCACGTTGCCTCAGCAGTTTAATTCAGTCAACTCTGATGATATCTTGGAGTTCTTGCAGAGGTAAAACATTACTCTCAGCAAGAAAACGTGTTTAAATTCGCTGGTAAATCCAGAAAGAGACAAAGACAGACGCTGTTTCCCCTTCTTCCAGTTACAGTTAACAAGATAATCAAGTCTTCCCCTAGAAACGGGTAGCATTAGGCAACAACAATTTTTTTCGTCCTCTCTCCGCGGACGAGTCCATTGCTTATATATGTAGGGTTGGATCTTTACCGTACTTCCAAAGAATAAGCATTCTAAGCATATTCCCTTTAAAACGACACTACTACCACAATGTATGGATGTTCTTTTTTTAACAGTCACTAACTACGTGTTATATATGAGCTAAACAATATATGAGCTAAACGTATCGTTTAGTAGCTTGTTGTTTATGTATTTGTTCATCCCTCCGCTCTGAGGCAATGGGAGTGGCTAGAATAACCTTCGGGTGAGCTAGTCGAGAGAGCCGGAGAGCGAGAAAGGGACGGAGAAGACTAGTCGATTTTTAACATGGCGGAGACCGTACGCTCGCTCTTCGACTACCGGGAGCCACCGACCCTGGACAGCGACGGAGAGGGAACCAAACCGGCGCCGACACCTCGGGGGTGAGGGTTTTAGTCAGTCAGTTAGTTAATTAGTTGCCATAGCGACATTTAAAGGTATTTTTCTGAAGTGACCGTGTGACAGCACGAGCGAGATGGCGTGTGTGCGCACGCGCGTGTTTGAGCTAACGCTGTGTTGAAGGAAAGTTGTAATGCGTAACGCATTCGTTATTAACTTATTCTGTGCGAGACATTGTGTGAGAAACCGGTATAAATTATAGTCTAGTGTTCATTAGTTGCAATAGTTGCTACCCACTTCGCAAAGCAGCTTGATATATATGTGTGTGTGTGTGTGTGTGTGTGTGTGTGTGTGTGTGTGTGTGTGTGTGAGAGAGAGAGAACTGTACGAGCTATAGTAGCTAGCTAATTTAGCAACTACTGTACTTGTGTAGTTAGCAAATTGTGTGTGGTTGTGTGAGAAGAGCGAGCTCACACACACAGGGAGAGGAGAGAGCGTGAGAGAAAGGAATGAGCACTGTGCGTGTGAGATAGAGAGGAGGGAAAGGGGAGTGTGTGTGTGTGTGTGTGTGTGTGAGAGAGAGAGAGCAAGGGGGAGGAGTGTGTGTGTGTTGGAGAGAGGGAGAGTGTGTGCGTGACAGAGACACACAGTATGTGTGTGTGTGAGAGAGAGAGAGGGGGAGTGGTGTGTATGGCAAGGGGGGAGTGGTGTGTGTTGGAGAGGGGAGAGTGTGTGCGTGACAGACCAGTATGTGTGTGTGAGAGGGAGGGGGTGCGTGTTGTGTGGAGAGACTGTGTGACAAAGAGAAACAAGACTGTGTGTGAGAGGAATGAGCACAGAGAGTGTGTGTGTGAAGAGAGGGGGGGGTGGTGTGTGTGTGCTAGAGGGGTGTGGCATGTGTGGATGAATGTGTGTGTGAGAGAAAGGAGGGGAGGAGTTTTGTGTGTGTGTGTGTGTGTGTTTAAGAGAGGGAGGGTGTGTGTGTGTGTGTGTGGTGTGAGAGAGAGAGAAAGGAGGGGGGTGTGGTGTGTGTGTGTGTGTGTGTGGTGTGTGTGTGTGTGTGGTGTGTGTGTGTGTGGTGTGTGTGTGTGTGTGTGTGGTGTGGTTGTGTGTGTGTGTGTGTGTGTGGGTGTGTGTGTGTGGTGGTGTAAGGGAGAGAAAGGGGGAAAAGTGAAAGGTGTGTTTTTCAGAGATTGTGTGAGGAAAGGGTTGGGGGAGAGCAGCAGTGTGAGGAAAAGGGTGGGGGAGAGCAGCAGTGTGAGGAAAAGGGGAAAGAAAAAAGAAATAAGGTGTGTTTTAGGGAGAGTGTGTGAGTGGAGAGCTGTGAGAGAGACAGTAAGGACGTTGGTGTACGTGATGGTGAGCATATTTGTGTAATAAAGGGGGAGTGTGTGTGTGTGTGTGTGTGTGTGTGTGTGTGTGTGTGTGTGTGTGTGTTGTGTGTGTGTGTGTGTGTGTGTGTGTGTGTGTGTGTGTGTGTGTGTGTGTGTGTGTGTGTGTGTGTGTGTGTGTGTGTGTGTGTGGTGAGGAGGGAGGGATAGAGGGGAAGTGTGTGAGAGAGGTACAGGGAAGGGGAGGGAAGAGTGTGTTTGTGCATACATGTGTGTTGCTTAGTGGGGGAGGGTGTATGAGTGTTTGTTTGTGGTGTGTGTGTGTGTGAGAGGGAGAGAGGAGTGGTCTGTGTGTGAGGGACTAGTGTGTTTATGTGTAACCAAGAAATGTGTGTGTGTGTGTTTGTAGAAGGGATAAAGCAAAGGGGTGAATTGTGTGGTGTGAGAGAGAGAAGAATGTGTTTCTGACTTTCCATTAGTGTGTTGTCTTCTAGTAGAAAGAATAGTTTAGTAGGAGACTAACATTTTGTGTTATCATATTTTGTGTGTGAGAGATTTGAGTTTTTGTTTAGTAATTTTAAACTGTCAGTGAAGACTGGTGAAGAAAAGTGTGTGTGTCTGTCTTTAGAAATGGAGGGATAGAGTGTGTTTGTGACGAAGAGAGAAGGGGAGGGTGTGTGTGTGTTACACACAGAGGGAGAGAGGGGGGGGGGGTGTGTGTTACACACACACACCACGAGAGAGTTTAAAGGGAGAGAGCAAGATGAGGGAGGGTGTGTGTGAGAGGGAATGAGAAGGGGAGGGTGTGTGATGGAGAGAGGGTGAGGAAGTGTGTGTGTGTGTGTTTGTGCGTGCGTGCACTTTTGAAACAGAGAAGGGAGGGAGAATGAGTGTCTGTCTTGGAGAAAGAAAAAAAAAGTCTGTGTGTGTGTGTGTGAGAGAGCAAGCAGGAGAGAGCATGTGTGTGTCTGTGTGTGCGTGCCTGTGTGTGTTTGTTCTGGAGTCAGAGGGAGAAGGTGTGTGTGTGTGTGTGTTCTGCAGGCAGAGAGAAAAAGGGAAGGGTGTGTGTGAAAGGGGGATACAGAGAGAATGTGTGTGTGTGTGTGTGTGTGTGTGTGTGTGTGTGTGTGTGTGTGTGTGTGTGTGTGTGTGTGTGTGTGTGTGTGTGTGTGTGTGTGTGTGTGTGTGTGTGTGTGTGTGTGTGTGTGTGTGTGACTTAGACAGGGCAGTGGTGTTTTGCTTGTGTGTAAGAGACAGGAAAGGAGAGTATTTATGCATCTACTTTGTTTATGAAAGAGGGAAGGACAGTGTGTGTGACTGAGTGGGGGGGGGGGGGTTGGGAGTGTGCGTGTAAGAGATGTTATCCATGGAGGAGGAGAGTGTGCGAAGAGGATTGCGTGAGAGTGTTGCATGCGTGCCTTATGGAGACTAGTGTAGTGTGTGCGAGGATGTGTGTGTTTAAAACGTACTGTCGTTCATGAGAGAAATAGATGGCGCATGTGTTCTGGAGATTGAGAGTGTGTGTTAGAGTGAGAAAATAGGTGTATTGCAGGAAAAATGAAGAAGTTTAGGAGTGTGTGTGTGTGTGTGTGTGTGTGTGTGTGTGTGTGTGTGTGTGTGTGTGTGTGTGTGTGTGTGTGTGTGTGTGTGTGTGTGTGTGTGTGTGTGTGTGTGTGTGTGTGTGTGTTGTGTGTGTGTGAGAGAGAGGAACATGAGACTGGTGGGTTTGGATATTTGAGAGAGAGGGAGGGAGAGATACTGTGTGTGTGTGGTGTGTGTGTGTGAGCATGTGAGCTTTAGAGAGGGGGAGGGGTGTGTGTGCGTGCATGTGAGCTTGGCTGGAGAGAATGTGTGTGTGCCTGTAAGCCTGAGAGGGTGTGTGTTTGTGTGTGCACATGTTGGTCTTGAGTGAGGACTTGTTTGTGTATTTGTGTGTGTATGTGGGTTGGTAAAGAGGAGGGCTGTGTGTGTGTGTGTGTGAGAGTGTGTTGTTTGTTTGGGGGAGAGGGGAGAGACGTCAGGGGATAGGGGAATGGAGAGAATCAATGGGAGGAAGAGAAAGGGAGTGATAGAGTGAAGGACAGATGGAATGGAGAAGAGAGACATCTGATTAGACAGTGCTAGAATAGACCACACACACACACAATGGACTATCACCAAGAGAAACACTCCTATGGACTTACTTCCTCAATCCTGGTTGGGRTTACGTAAACATGTCGTGATAAATCTTAGAGACTGGCGATGTGACGTGGTCGTAAACTGGTCCCTGGTCAAAAGTAGTGCACTATATAATGTGTGGTCGTAGTGCATTGAATCATGTAGAATTCACAAACACACATAGTAGTAGACAATTTCACACGTGTCCCCCCTGCTGTATTTGAAGACCCATAAAACCATCAAGGAGATATAAGCAAAATTCCATTGGAACATATTGGTTAGGAAATACATTATATATACAAATGTGGATTCGGCTATTTTAGCCACACCTGTTGCTGACAGGTGTATAAAATCGAGCACGCAACCATGCAATCTTCATAGACAAACATTGGCAGTAGAATGGRCTTACTGGAGAGCTCAGTGACTTTCAACGTGGCACCGTCATAGGATGCCACCGTTCCAACAAGTCAGTTTGTCAAATTTCTGTCTTGCTGGAGCTGCCCCGGTCAACTGTAAGTGCTGTTATTGTGAAGCGGAAAAGGCAAGGAGCAACAGCTCAGCCGCGAAGTGGTAGGCCACACAAGCTCATAGAACGGGACCGCCAAATGCTGAAGCGCATAACAATCGTGTGTCCTCGATTGCAACACTCACTACCGAGTTCCAAACTTCCTCTGGAAGCAGCGTCAGCACAAGAACTGTTTGTCAGGTSATTCGTGAAATGGGTTTCCATGGCCGAGCAGCCACACACAAGCCTAAAATCACTATGTGCAATGCCAAGCGTTGGCTGGAGTAGTGTAAAGCTCGTCACCATTGGACTCTTGAGGTCCCGTGTGGCTCAGTTGGTAGAGCATGGCGCTTGCAACGCCAAGGGTTGTGGGTTTGATTCCCACGGTTGGACCAGTATGAAAATGTATGCACTCACTACTGTAAGTCGCTCTGGATAAGAGCGTCTGCTAAATGACATTTTAATTTTTTTTTAAGTAAGTAAAATAAAAAAGAAGTGAATCACGCTTCACCATCTGGCGAAGGACGAATCTGGGTTTGGCGGATGCCATGAGAACGCTACCTGCCCCAATGCATAGTGCCAACTGTAAAGTTTGGTGGAGGAGGAATAATGGTCTGGGGCTGTTTTCATGGTTCAGGCTAGGCCCCTTAGTTCCAGTGAAGGGAAATCTTAATGCTACAGCATACAATGACATTATAGATGTTTATGTGCTTCCAACTTTGTGGCAACAGTTTGGGGAAGGCCCTTTCCTGTTTCAGCATGACAATGCCCCCGTGCACAAAGCAAGGTCCATACAGAAATGGTCTGTTGAGATTGGTGTGGAAGAACTTGACTGGCCTGCATAGAACCCTGACCTCAACCCCGTCGAAGACCTTTGGGATGAATTGGAACGCCGACTGCAAGCCAGGCCTAATCGCCCAACATCAGTGCCCGACCTCACTAACACTTCGATCACACCGACAGTGTCCTTGCCCGAAATAGTACGCAGCGGCATCTGGATATGTGTGCAACACAAGTTCAACGTTCACCTTCTGCTACCATTTCCGTCAAGCCGCCTACGCATGCAGTTTGACGCATACGTTCGATAAATTCAACGTATGCACCACACAGAACGCACTGCAACTGCCTCTGCGACGCACTGCTGCGAGCCAAACGCAGCGTTCCTTTGGAAATTAATGTAATTCTGGTGTACCCGCTGTCGGTGTGATCGAAGCGTAATGCTCTTGTGTCCCCGCAGCAGTGTTCCAACATCTAGTGGAAAGCCTTCCCAGAAAAGTGGAGGCTGTTATAGCAGCAAAGGGGGGGGGACCAAACAATTAATGCCCATGATTTTGGAATGAGATGTTCGACGAACAAGTGTCCACATACTTTTGGTCCATGTAGTGTATGCAACCTAACGGGAAGTATTGACCAGCCTAGAAATGCTGTGGTACTGTACTACACACACACACACACACACACA
>NC_036873.1:8863010-8886533 GCF_002910315.2 Salvelinus sp. IW2-2015 | reverse complement strand
CCCGGCCGTACCACTCCCCAGCCACCCCCCTCCGTGGCACCGACCTCCTCCGGAGCCTGGCCCGCTCCAGCGGTACCCGGAACCCCCGCGCCCTCACCCAGACCCGCGTCCGGCGCCAGGTCGCCATCTTGACGCAGCTGCTATTGCTCGGCGAGGGGGAGGAGCCAGGACAGCCGGGTGGGAACGCCGTAGAGCGCCTGGAACACTTCCTGGAGCGCGAGTACCACGTGACGCAGAGCTGCGGCGGGATTGGCCAGGACCCGGGGCTGATGGGTAGAGTGGGGCGCGTGGTGCTGTGCGGGGAGAGAGACGGCGTGTTGTTCCGGGGGATGAGCCTCCACCACATCTGTCTGGAGCTTGACGGTAAGGAGACACTGAGGATTAACATATACGTCAGACCTGACTAGTCAAGCTATAAGTGGTTATTTTTCTCTCCTTTACTGTGTATTAAGTGCGCTTGATTCAACCTGCTTGATATAATGGAATGGATGGAACAAAGCATGATGTCCGTTAGAGAAAGGTTAGCTGTAGGTCAAACCGTTTTCGTGAGATGACCGATTTTCGGGATGTCTCATGGTCTGACAAACACCGCTCTGGCTCTGCCACCTTTCACCCCAGATGCGGAAGTGCGACATCGGCAGATGCGGTGGATTGAAAAAGATATCTCTAGCTTAAACTGACATTTTGATGGGGATTTTTTTTTTAATTATGTCACTTAGATTGACGCAGCAGTGCGTCAATCAACTCTAGAGGGTTAAACAGTTCACGCGTCGTCTCATGATGATTGTTCATTTTGGACTGCCCTTTAGTATGATGAGGAAAAGCGTTGTAGTTAAAGTTGAGAAACATGTACATGTATTTGACCCTTCTCTTTCTCCCCCTACAGTGATGTCAGGCAACTCGGCCGACTCGTACTCGGAGGGCGACTCTGACGGCGAGGGGCGGAAGGAGAAGGGCGAGGTGGCCCCTCCCAGCCTGCTGATGGTGAGGAAGGGCAGGACCAACAGCAGGACGCCGCGTGCCAGGAAACTCAAGGTCACGCCCTCCTCCGCATCGCCCCTCTCCCCCTCGGTCCCCGGCCGCAGGAGAGGCTCAGGTGGGCCCAAATCAGGTGTGTGTGTGTGTTCAATCCATACTCATACTCCGAAAGAGCTGAGACATTCAAGACCAATACAGAAGTGTGTGTGTGTATGTACACAGTAGTGTGTGTGTACTGTATACAGCCCACCACAAAGACATGTCTACACAGATCCAACCCTGTGCGTACTAACCCACCCTCTCCCCGCACAGGCAAACGCGGCGTCCTCAAGCGCCCGTGGTCGGACGCAGAGCGTGCCGCTGTGGAGGAGCACCTGACCTGCAACATCGCCGAGCTGCGCGTGCCCGCCAAGGCCGACTGCGAGCGCTGCCTGCAGAGCTGCCCGCTGCTGGTCACCAACCGGCGCGACTGGCGGGCCATCAAATTCTACTGTCACAACCGCATCCAGCTGCTCAAGAAGAACCAGCGGCGCGAGGACGACGGGACGCCCATCATGGTGTGCTGAGAAGACTGACGGAGAGACTGAGAGATTGATGGACGGACACGACAATAGCTCCACAGTATCCACACTAGCGTGCTACTTAGAATGAAGGAAGCCAAAACAGAGGCGTGGTCAACTCTGTCATTTTTCTTTTGCTGACGGTCAAAAAAACAAGAGTTGACTGTTAAGGAACAGAGTTGACGCTTAAGGAAGCAATGTAGTGGGCGTGTCTTCGAAGTGGTACGCTAATGTGGGTATTGGAATGTAGCCTACATCTCATTAAGCAGGTTTCCATCCAACCTTTTTCTGCAGTAAAGTACGGGTCAATGTCTGGTCAAAAATGTAATGACAGGCCCGATGGAAACCACATTTTTCGGGTACACTTTCCAAATGTCAACAAAACGAAATACGCTCAGACAAGGTGGGATCTTTTTGTGTCGGTAAAATGAAGTGTGCGAGAAATGTCGGTGGAACTATTGACGTAATAACSATCATATCGAAGTCAACTTGGAGTCGCGCGATGACCTGTGTGGCCGTCRCACTACGACGCGTCAGGAAAGCATGCAGTTTATTAGGCTACGGATGTAATAAATTAGGATGAACTTCACAGGGTGGTGAACGTGCACGGTGATGACCTTGATGCTCCTGTTTTAATAAATATCAAGGGTCTTATTTTGGTGACGTGATCATCGATGCGTAGCAGCCGTTTGACAAATAAAGAAAACTCGCTCTTTTGGCCATAATAATCTCATGTAGCCTATACGTGCGCTCTAGCCAACAYCGCGCACCTGCCAGTACCAGAGTGGGCAGACTTGCTATATAACAGAACAGTTTTTGTGGGGAAACGATCCGTAGAGTTGAAAATGTGATGGAAACCCATTTAACTTCAATTTTTTCTTTGCTACATGGGAATTTAACAGCAAAAGGTATTTTTACGTGCACTACATCATCACGCAGAGTCAATTTGATGGAAACGCGTCTCTGGTGGGAAAATGTGAATATAGTTTTTGTGCGGATTTGAGAGTATCTGTCACCAATTGGATGGAAACCTAGCAATTGATACCCTTATATATGGTCCTCTGAGACAAAAAGAGGGAGAGACTGGGGGAGTGAGAGAAGGAGTGACTGTGTAGGAGTGGCAACAACCTGTGTTGTATACAGTGTATGTGGACATTTTCATTTTGTTTTTTCGCTTCAAAACGAGACGAACAATGTTGAGAACGCACCGCAGATTTGTTGTATTCCGATTTTTTTCTGGGACTCCGGTGTTTTTGACATCCTCAAGTGTTGTATGGACGTTTCTGAACACACTAAAGGTAACACTATTATTGTTTGAGGGTGTGGTGTGCGTGTGTGTTTCTAGTGCTGAGAAGATGTTATAGGGTCTCCAACACCCAGRCCTGGGGAGTGCATGCTTTAGTTCCACTGCTAACTCACCCGATGAAACTACACCTGACTGAAAGACCWTGGTTAGATCATTATTTAAAACGGGTGTGTTAATAGCGCTGGGCCGGAGCAAAAGCCTGCACCCCTGGGTTAGAGTAGTGGGGGGACGCCACCATCAATGTGTTGTAAATGTTCTTTTTGGACTACCTAAGACACTGTATAGTCAGTTTGGGGCTTTTCCCCGCTCCCTTCAAAATTGACACTACAAGACAGCAGTTGAATACTGCTTTGCCTAAAACACACCAAGTATATTCTTGTTGTTGGCATCTTTCTTTTATTTTGTGCCTGTTGCACACGTGTTTTCTTAAAAGCGCTTTGAAAAGGTGCATTAGGCCGTCGGGCCATTCTTCTGCGACGAGCAGAGTTCCGTATTTAACTTGGCTGTGTTCTTCGAAGTGATTTTTGGGGGGGCAGTCTTTCAGAGGAGTGAGCATAGCTGAATACTATGCCCACGTTACGGTTATGTTTTGACATGCAGTGTTGTTGCGTCATTTYTGTTGATTGTTTTGCCTTTTCAGACTGACCAGTGTAGCTCCAGTCTTTTTTCAGCTCCTCTGGTTTCTATCGATGAGCTGCTTGTAGCTCTAGTCCAGGGCGTTAGTGTGGCTTGCTAACGCTTAGGCTGGCATTCAATCCGATCAGTGGTAGATTTGCATTATAGCGCTTGACATTTTTAAGGTCATTTCCGATTAAGCCGACATGTATAGAGTTTGCAGAAACATTGCCTTTTAAAAGGTGCATAGCTGACAAGGTGCGGTCGGGTGGAATCCCGGCTTGAGCCTTCACAACTTTAGCAAGTCGCACTAACGCCCTGGACCAGAGCTAGGCTTCTTTGTAGGTTTGCCGGAGCGCCAAGTAACCCGACATTCTGTTTTATTGGATTAAAACCGCACAACACCTCTTGATAGATAGTTGKATTTATTTAACATAATCACATATAATCTTACATTGTTTCATGCTATCATCTTGCCAGTTTCGGTGTACATAAAAAAATATATATGATCATTACGTAAACTGGTTTGTTTGTGRTGTCCGTAGTTTATTTGTTKATTTGCGAGTTGGTATTGTACATAGGTCTATGGTTTTGTAAATATTCACAGAAACGCATAAAGGGGAAAAAACTACACAATGGCTTGGTTTTTTGTGTTGTGTTTTTATATAAGTCTGAGAAGTTCACGTCGTATTTCTGAAGTTCGATTCTTTCAATGTGCTAACAATGAGTGCAGCCCAATAATATCTTCTTTTTTATTATATATATGTTATTGTTCAACCGTTTATTGTCACCAGGTAGCTAGTTGAGAAACAAGTTCTCATTTACAACTGCGAACTGGCCAAGATTAAAGCAAAGCAGTTCGACACAAGCAACAACACAGATTACACATGGAATTAAACAAACATACAGTAGAAAAAAGTCTATATAGAGTGTGCCAAATGATGTAAGATAAGGGACGGTAAGGCAATAAATAGGCCATGGTGCGAAGTACATTACAATATACCAAATTAAACACTGGAGTGATTGATGTGCAGAAGATGAATGTGCAAGTAGAGTTACTGGGGTGCAAAGGAGCAAGATAAATATACAGTATGGGATGAGGTAGTTGAGATGGGCTATTACAGATGGCTATGTACAGGTGCAGTGATCTGTGAGCTGCTCTGACAGCTGGTGCTTAAAGCTAGCGAGGGAGATATAGTCTCAGCTTCAGTGATTTTTGCAGTTTGTTCCAGTCATTGGCAGCAGAGTACTGTAAGAAGGCAGCCAAAAGAGGAATTGGCTTTGGGGGTGACCAGTGAAATATACCTGCTGGAGCAACATGCTACGGGTGGGTGCTGCTATGGTGACCAGTGAGCTGAGATAAGGCGGGGCTTACCTAGCAGAGACTTGTAGATGACCTGGAGCCAGTGGTTTGGCGACGAGTATGAAGCGAGGCCAACCAACGAGAGCATACAGGTCGCAGTGGTGGTATTATATGGGGCTTTGTGACAAAACGGATGGCACTGTGATAGCCTTACTCAACAAACTGGATGAGTCTATTTTGTAAATGACATCGCCAAGTCGAGGATCGGTAGGATGGTCAGTTTACGAGGGTATGTTTGGCAGCATGAGTGAAGGATGCTTTGTTTGCAAAATAGGAAGCCAATCTAGATTTAATTTTGAATTGGAGATGTTTAATGTGAGTCTTGAAGGAGAGTTTACAGTCTAACCAGACACCTAGGTATTTGTAGTTGTCCACATATTCTAAGTCAGAACCGTCCAGAGTAGTGATGCTGGACGGGCGGGCAGGCGCAGGCAGCGATCGTTTGAAGAGCATGCATTTAGTTTTATTTGCATGTAAGAGCAGTTGGAGGCAATGGAAGGAGAGTTGTATGGCATTGAAGCTCGTCTGGAGGATAGTTAACACATTGTCCAAAGAAGGGCCAGAAGTATACAGAATGGTGTAGAGGTGGATCAGAGTATCCCAGCAGCAAGAGGACATCATTTATGTATATACAGAGAAGAGAGTCGGCCCGAGAATTGAACCCTGTGGCACCCCCATAGAGACTGCCAGAGGTCCAGACAACAGGCCCTCCGATTTGACACACTGAACTCTATCAGAGAGCAGTTGGTGAAACCAGGCGAGGCCAATCATTTGAGAAACCAAGGCTATCGAGTCTGCCGATGAGGATGTGGTGATTGACAGAGTTGAAAGCCTTGGCCAGGTCAATGAATACGGCTGCGCAGTAATGTCTCTTACTGATGGCGGTTATGATGTCGTTTAGGACCTTGAGCGTGGCTGAGGTGCACCCATGACCAGCTCTGAAACCAGATTGCATAGCAGAGAAGGTACGGTGGGATTTGAAATGGTCGGTAATCTGTTTGTTAACTTGGCTTTCGAAAGACCTTAGAAAGGCAGGGTAGGATAGATATAGGTCTGTAGCAGTTTGGGTCTAGAGTGTCTCCCCCTTMGAAGAGGGGGATGATCGTGGCAGCTTTCCAATCTTTGGGAATCTCAGACGATACGAAAGAGGTTGAACAGTCTAGTAATAGGGGTTGCAACAATCTTCTGAAGTGTACACTCGTAAACATTATTGTGGGAGTTTCCACAATATTTATTTTCATATTTCCTTTAATCGGTGAAGGAAAGTGAACAGGTGCACACTTTGGGAGGAAGAAGACATAATTAGTACATAGTCCAAAAAGTAAACTTCCCCAGTATATCCCATGGGCGGAGTTCTTTATTTTTTCCACACCAACTAACTAGACCACTAGYTGGGAGTGTTGCCCTGGAATCAAACAGAACTAGACCCACGTTCACATAGCGTCTCGGAGTGTCATATCCCATGTAATCTTAATCATTATGATCTAAAAGGCAAACTGACCCTAGATCCGCATTGCTTCTCTAGGAATTATGAATACGGGCCCTGATTTACCAGSTATTATCTTCAGTGACAAAATAAAGATGAATTCAGATGAATGGCTTTGTATTATATAATACCTTCAGAAAATAAATCTTACACCAAGAGGGCAAGATTCAAACGTATGACCTTCTGGTCCCTATCTCATGACCTAGTCCACTAGGGTGAGTGCACCAGTCTTTTTTTGACTCATATTTCAAGCTGTTCAGTCAAAGTTAGGGGCTCTATTCAATCTGTATCGCTGATGTAAAGGTCATTTTCGATTGAGCCGACATCAATGCAGCGTTTTACCGTGAATGCAGTCTCCGCGACCACAGGAACATTCTTTAACTGTCAATCATGCTCCAAAGCTGAACTTCCACAAGACAGATTGAATGGAGCCATTGGAAATGCATACAGTTAGATAAGAAATGTTATTAGCTAAGAACGTTGGCTAAGGTTTTAAAACAAAAGAAATGCCAATAGATAAAAGGATAAGTAGTGTTTCGTTTTTAAATGTGTGTATATTTCCTCCAGTCCTTGTCTTCTCTCCTCACCTCCTCAAACGCATTGAAGGGAGGTGCTTGATTCTTCTCAGCCATTGCAGTTGTTATGGGGCCTTGCAGTCTAGAAAGGCAACCCAATTCTGATTCTGACATTACTACAAACTTACCAGCTTCAGTCAACTTGTCACTTGATTACTAGACATGGAGTTCGAKATAAACATACATATTTTTGGTAGATGTGACCACTACTGCTCTTACACATCTTCTAACCATCATTTATATTGTYCTTTCTGAAATATTGCCCCTCATTATGAATCCCATGTAGAATTGAAGTTTCATGCACCCCTACTATCCATAATCAAGAAGCCAGCATCTACTACTACATAACACTGACATAACTACACTCAAACTAGCACACAACCCATGTCTATCTGTAACAATTTACTACATTTAACAATAGATTAGCCTAGTGTACTACCACTCTCCTAGTCCACTTAAAATGACTACAACATAACCATATAGTGCCAGTCGAACATCCTTCCATTAGCCCATTGGGGTCCGTGAAGACCGAGTTTGGGAATCCCTGATCTAAGCCAAAGTATACTGAAGAA
Source organism: Salvelinus sp. IW2-2015 (assembly GCF_002910315.2). Classification (NCBI taxonomy): domain Eukaryota; kingdom Metazoa; phylum Chordata; class Actinopteri; order Salmoniformes; family Salmonidae; genus Salvelinus; species Salvelinus sp. IW2-2015. The sequence goes on along the minus strand of NC_036873.1, from coordinate 8,879,078 downwards.
AAATATAAWCACAATATGCAACAATTTCAAAGATTTTACTGAGTTACAGTTCATATAAGGTAATCAGTCAATTGAAATAAATTCATTAGGCCCTAATCTATGGATTTCGCATGACTGGGAATACAGACATACATGATGATCACAGATACAGATACCTTGTGTGTCGCCTCATGCAGCGACACACATCTCCTTTGCATAGAGTTGATCAGGCTGTTGATTGTGGCCTGTGGAATGTTGTCCCACTCCTCTTCAATGGCTGTGTGAAGTTGCTGGATATTGGTGGGAACTGGAACAGGCTGTTGTACACGTCGATCCAGAGCATCCCAAACATGCTCAATGGGTGACATGTCTCGTGAGTATGCAGACCATGGAAGAACTGGGACATTTTCAGCTTCCAGGAATTATGTACAGATCCTTGCGACATGGGGCATGCATTATTATGCTGAAACATCAGGTWATGGCGGCGCATGAATAGCACGACAATTCAAATTGCCATTGATAAAATGCAATTGTGTTCATAGCTTCCGTAGCTTATGCCTGCCCATACCATAACCCCACCTTCACCACGGGGYACTCGATTCAAAATGTTGACATCAGCAAACCGCTCGCCCACACAARGCCGTACYCGTGGTTTGCAGTTGTGAGGCRGGTTGGATGTACTGCCAAATTCTCTAAAATGACATTGGAGGCGGCTTAGGGTAGAGAAATTAACATTCAAATCTCTGGCAATAGCTCTGGTGGACATTACTGCAGTCYYCATGCTCCCTCAATACTAAAGACTTCTGTGGCATTGTGTTGTGTGACAAAACTGCACATTTTAGAGTGTAATGATCATCAGCTTCTTGATTTGCCACACCTGTCAGGTGGATGGATTATCTTGGCAAAGGAGAAATGCTCACTAACAGGGATGTAAACAACTTTGTSCACAACATTTGAGAGAAATAAGCTTTTTGTGAGAATGAAAAAATCCTGGGATCTTTTATTTCAGCTCATGAAACATGAAACATGGGACCAAAACTTTACTTGTTCCGTTTATATTTTTGTTCAGTGTAGATTGTTTTATACATCAGTTAGGGTCTCTGTAAGCTACAATATGAGGTCCTAAACCTGGCATGAAAGTGCATCGTTGTAGCTGTGTGTGGTAATATAGTAAACATGTTTGCCTTGGGGTAAGTTGAGCCAATGACCACCATACCCCATTCAAATGATGATTACATTTTGTCAGTTGTTTGCAATGTATCGTGCATATGACTTCAAGCTAGTGCATTTTTATTGTTACAGAGCAGACATCATATACAAACTTAAAACAAGGAGGGGTCTAGCCACCCTTGAGGTTCTTGAGAGAGCAGCCAAGGAAGTAGAAGGCAAGAAGTCCAGTCGAGCAGCGGCAAGAGATGTATTTTTTTAAATTTTGACTGAATTACACTGAAGGGGTACATTGACTAAAAACGAAAACAAACCTGCACCTGTGTGAAAGATATGATAGAGTATGATAGAGTAGCAGAGGCACAGAAGATCTTATCTGATGACATGAAGTCTGGGCTTGGTCAACATATCAAGAAACTTGAGGAGCAGTTTCATGGGCTTAGTAGGCTCAAATGCAGAGAACTTGTCTACAAACTGGCACATCGAAACAGCATCGCTGTCCCAGACAACTGGTCAAGAAATGGAAGTGTAAGTGATATTGAACAGAGAGATCTATATCTGAATGTAGGTATATTTAAGATATACAGTAGGGTCTGAAATTATTGACGCCCTTGATAAAGATGAGCAACAATGACTGTATAAAATAAATAATTGATACGGAGCTATGTTGTATTCTACATTTCTGGGGAAATTATATTATTTTATACAAACTTGTTGGATGGATTTGCAGTTTAGGTTGCGTTTCAGATTATTTTGTGCCCAATATAAATAAATGGTAAATGATGTAGTGTCATTTTGGAGCCACTTTTATGACATTTGACCATCTAATGTTCCCACTCCTTATTCTTCACGATTCATTTAGGATTATCTGTAATCATGGTAGCATCCACATTATTTACAATAAAAGGGACTCCAAAATGACACAATACATTATTTACCATTCATTTCTATTCGGCACAAAATATTCAGAAACACAACCAAAACAAACTGAAAATGCATCCAATAAGTMTGTAGAGTCACAAGCTTGATGTAGTCATTGTGTGCTACAGTAGGAATATGGGAACAAATACTTTTTGACTACTTTATTAATAAAAAATATTTAGGGGTGTCAATTTGGACCCCTACCRTTTTGAGATGTTTAACAATAAATAATAAACCTCTTTCTCTGAGCAATTGTATTAGTATAAAATAATAATAGACACATTTTTGGAGCATACACTATAACTCAGTACTTTAATTACTTATTTTATACAGTCATTATTGCTCATCTTTATCAAGGMGGTCAATTTCAGACCCCACTGTACAATATACCACACCCCCATTCCATAAATTAWACTTCGACCTACCAGCACCATCACGGGACACCATCAACCACATACCCCAAGGAGGCTCAACTTACCCCATACCCGGGGTAAATTGTGCCAAGAGACCACTTTTTTTGGACAAGCTATGTTTTTAAAACAATTATGTTTACATGAATTCTGATTATTTCCAGGGATACACAACATCCTGAAATATATATGTAGATATCTTTGTTTTCGAAAGAATACTATATTTCCCTTGATGCAGTGATGCTGAATGTAAAACACGGCATACCACACTCTCCCCTATTGGGTTAGGTTCATTTTCTGTCGCCACCACCAGAACAACGCACAGCTCAGGGAGTCCAAACAATACGCAGACTCCCAATGTTGTTTCCCAAAGCTAGTTATAGTATGTTACGTGAGGGTGTGTGTCTACCTTGGTATATACATGGAAGGAGAAGAAGCTACTTGAAAGTATTGAGATGTGCCCCATGTGAGACTTCCTATCGGAACTTTCCCACTAGTGGGCAGTGAGAACTCAGAAATGTGTGCGTGATGACAGCATTTTCAAAACATATGCCTCCCTTCTCATAGTGAGCATGGTTCATTTGGATATAATCACACACTTGTCAAACTACAAAGCCCTACGCATCAGCAATGAGTGCCTGTTGATGTGAGTTTGAAGAGAAATGCTGAAGTTACAGCCCTATTTATGTAGGGATGACAGCTGGGTGGGCAGGAAGACTGATGAATGGGTGGGTGGGAGTATGAATTGATGGGTGGATGGGTAAATGGATGTCTTGAGGCAACATGGTTGGGTGGATGAGGACGAGTGGCTGGGGAATGAAAGGCTGAATGTTTGGGAGGCTGGGTAGCAACATGACTGGGAGGCTGGGTGGCTAGGGAATGGAAGGCTGGTGGATGGATGTTTGGAGGCTGGGTGGCAACATAGATTGATGGATAGTTGGGAGGCGGGGTAGATGGAAGGCTGGGGGCTGAGGAGTGAGAGTCTAGGGGGGTGGGGCGGTCTAATATCTTTGGCCCCTCTGCTAGAAGACTGGGAGGCTGGGTGGGTGCTGGATGGCTGGAGGAATGAGGGGTAGAGGTCTGGGGATGTGTAGATAATGGGGTCTAGGGGGGCGAGCAAGGGTGTAGCACTATCTTGTAGGTTCCYTCCACAGTTCTATGAATTTATTTAGGTAATATGTTATGTAAGTAGGGATAGACACAATTTAAACATTGAATTAACAAGAATCCGATGCATCGCACTTAAGGTGACACTAACTTCAAGGTTTGTCCCTGGATTACTTATACCAGGGAAGGGCACATTTGATGTTTGTTTTAACTCATCATGAGGGGCCACAGTTGCTTGCAGGTCTGCGTACCCACATAAACATTTTTTTGTTGCAATTCTACACATTTTGCCATGTGGTCGTAGAGAAGATTTCGAAATTTTATAACTCATTTCATGCAATTGACGCATTTTGCCATATGGCAGAGGAAAATTAGCTGTTTTACAGGGCCTTGGGGTGCCACCGCCAGTTGCCCATCCCTGACTAGCACTGAGTGTGCAAAACAGTTGGACCATTCTTGATACACACGGGAAACTGTTGAGCGTGAAAAACCCAGCTGCGTTGCAGTTCTTGATGCACTCAAACCGGTGCGCCTGGCACCTACTACCTAGGATACCCCGTTCAAAGGCACTTCAATCTTTTGTCTTGTCCATTCACCCTCTGAATGGCACACAGAAACCAATCCACGTCTCAATTGTCTCAAGGCTTAAAAATCTTTAACCTGTCTCCTCCCCTTCGTCTACACTGGTTGAAGTGGATTTAACAAGTGACGTAAATAACGTATCATAGCCTTCACCTGGTCAGTCTATGTCATGGAAAGAGCAGATGTTCCTAATGTTTTGTACACTGTGTATATGGACAATCAAAGTTGGGTACCAACTATGAACTAATTGAGGCAATGTCTTGAGGAAAATAATTGTAGAATATGCATAAGATGAGTCATCCAAATGAAACATCCAGGGAAATGTTATATCTGTCAAACGCTAACAATTTCCAGATTGGCGATCACTGACAAGCATGACAATTCTTGCATTTTACAACTGAAACTAGTCGCTTCTAGGTCAACCTGGTGATGTTTTTCATAAATTTCACAGGAAGAAAATGTACTTAGCTGTCGGTGCGTGGTAGCCTGCTGTGCATGTTTAACATTTCCTAGCACATTTTATTTGATTCCAGAGACTTGTTGAGGTTGAGTTCGGGATGAGAAAAGTGCTCTGAATGTATCGGAAAGCATTTACCATAATTGGTAAATAGTTTCCCAAAGAAATGTCAGACTGGCTGTGTCCCAAATGGCACCCTATTCCATTTACAGTGCACTACTCTAAAGGGACACAATATATTCCATCTCAGGTCTGCTGCACGTATGATAAGTGATTATCTTTCCATACAGTATTTACCTCAGGGACATACGTTCATTGCGAGAGACTGATTCACCTGAGCACCGTTTAACTGAGAAGTGGTGGAGTACCGCTCCAAAGCGCTCTGCTAGTACTACCCCCTAGGGGGCAGTGTGTCATAGAAATACAATCCAAGACACTATTTCTATGGTGTGTGTCTAGCCTAGAGGGGGATTTGTATTCAAGTCTGGGGGTATGTCCCAAACGGTGCCGTATTCTCTATATAGTTCCCCTTATGGACCATGGTCAAAAGTAGTGCACGAATAGGGTGCTATTTGGGACGCATCCTGGGAGTATGGAGAGTTGGAGGTGCGGGGTTTGGGATGTGGGATTTGGGATTTGGGGAGCTGGGGAAGTGGGGATATGGGTCTGCGATGCTTCACCTGCTGCCACACTGATTAAAAGGTTAAGTGACTAATCAATGGGTATGTTTACCTGCACATTAACAATTAGATATTAAACTGATTATGGCTGTAGGCCGAGTATGGCAAAAGGCATGTAAACAATTTACTCTGCTTCTCTTAATCGGCGTAATGTCAAAATCAAAGTGAACATACGCCGATTACAGCACCTGGTTTTCGAATTATTAAGACATGTAAATAGCTTAAATTGGCATCCAGCGGTGTATTTGATCTGCACAAGTCTCCCTCAGAATCAAATAGACTTCGCTAAAATAACATGAACACTGTGGTAGAATGTTTATTTTGATTGCCGATTTACTGCATTTATTTATCAGATGTGTCCATGTAAAGAGGATTATTGGGGAAATCGTTCTTCTTGCAAAGCATGTAAACGTTTTAAAACAAACTAAACTCAGCAAAAAAAGAAACGTCCCTTTTTCAGGACCCTGTCTTTCAAAGATAATTTGTAAAAATACAAATAACTTCACAGATCTTCATTGTAATGGGTTTAAACACAGTTTCCCACGCTTGTTCAATGAACCATAAACAATTCATGAACATGCACCTGTGGAACAGTCGTTAAGACACTAACAGCTTACAGACGCTAGGCAATTAAGGTCACAGTTATGAACTTAGGACACTAAAGAGGCCTTTCTACTGACTCTGAAAAACACAAAAGAAAGATGCCCAGGGTCCCTGCTCATCTGCATGAATGTGCCTTATGCATGCTGCAAGGAGGCATGAGGACAGCAGATGTGGCCAAGGCGCCAGCAGCATACCACCCTGCATACCACTGCTGGCTTGCTTCTGAAGCTAAGCAGGGTTGGTCCTGGTCAGTCCCTGGATGGGAGACCAGATGCTGCTGGAAGTGGTGTTGGAGGGCCAGTAGGAGGCACTCTTTCCTCTGGTCTGAACAAAGATCCCAATGCCCCAGGGCAGTGATTGGGGACACTGCTCTGTGTAGGGTGCCGTCTTTCGGATGGGATGTTAAACGGGTGTCCTGACTCTCTGAGGTCATTAAAGATCCCATGGCACTTGTCGTAAGAGTAGGGGTGTTAACCCCGGTGTCCTGGCTAAATTCCCAATCTGGCCCTCAACCATCACGGTCACCTAATAATCCCCAGTTTACAATTGGCTCATTCATCCCCCTCCTCTCCCCTGTAACTGTCCCCAGGTCGTTGCTGCAAATGAGAACGTGTTCTCAGTCAACTTACCTGGTAAAATAACGGAAAAATAAATAAATAAATAAAAAATAAATTGCCATGTCCGTACTGTGAGACGCCTAAGACAGCACTACAGGGAGACAGGACGAACAGCTGATTATCCTCGCAGTGGCAGACCACGTGTAACAACAGCTGCACAGGATCGGTACATCTGAACATCACACCTGTGGACCAGGTACAGGATGGCAACAACTGCCCGAGTTACACCAGGAAAGCATAATCCCTCCATCAGTGCTCAGACTGTCCCAATAGGCTGAGAGAGGCTGGACTGAGGGCTTGTAGGCCTGTTGTTAAGGAAGGTCCTCACCAGACATCACCGGCAACAACGTTGCCTACGGGCACAAACCCACCATCGCTGGACCAGACAGGACTGGCAAAAAGTGCTCTTCACTGACGAGTCGCGGTTTTGTCTCACTAGGGGTGATGGTCGCATTTGCGTTTATCGTCGAAGGAATGAGCGTTACACCAAGGCCTGTACTCTGGAGCGGGATCGATTTGGAGGTGGAGAGTCCGTCATGGTCTGGGGCGGTGTGTCACAGCATCATCGGACTGAGCTTGTTGTCATTGCAGGCAATCTCAACATTGTGCATTAAAAGGAAGACATCCTCCTCCCTCATGTGGTACCCTTCCTGCTGGCTCATCCTGACATGACCCTCCAGCATGACAATGCCACCAGCCATACTGCTCATTCTGTGCATGATTTCCTGCAAGACAAGAATGTCAGTGTTCTGCCATTGGCCAGTGAAGAGCCCGGATCTCAATCCCATTGAGCACGTCTGGGACCTGTTGGATCGGACGGTGAGGGCTAGGGCCATTCCCCCCAGAAATGTCCGGGAACTTGCAGGTGCCTTGGTGGAAGAGTGGAGTAACATCTCACAGCAAGAACTGGCAAATCTGGTGCAGTCCATGAGGAGGAGATGCACTGCAGTACTTAATGCAGCTGGTGGCCACACCAGATACTGACTGTTACTTTTGATTTTGCCCCCCTGCCCCCTTTGTTCAGGGACACATTATTCCTTTTCTATTAGTCACATGTTGTGGAACTTGTTCAGTTTATGTCTCATTGTTGAATCTGTATGGTTAATACAAATATTTCCATGTTAAATCTGCTGAAATAAACGCAGTTGACAGTGAGAGGACGTTTCTTTTTCTGCTGAGTTTATTATATTTAATCTGACTATCCCCAATAATCGTATTATTGTGTGTGCATGTAACCATTCTCTGACTTTCTTTTTGGTGTACACTGCCACTTCCATCTAAATGTGAATATGAAAGGTACATTTCTCACACTCTCCTGTATGTTTGTGTCTGAAATGGATCCCTACTCTTTATATAGTGCACTATTGACCAGGGCCCATAGGGTTCTGGTCAAAAGTATTGTACTAAAAAGGGGATGGGGTGCAATTTTGGATGTACCCTCACACTCTCCTGCTGTGTGTGCGTGTGTGTGTGCACACATGCCTTATGTGTGCGTGGATAGATATTTTATTTGTGGGAGTGAGTGAATAAGACATACACACTTGCAATCTCCACACACTTCAAATTGGGGAAAAGCCAGTCTTGTAAAGTCATGTCCCGTAAAAACCTATCCAGGACTAACGGTAATGCCATCATCAGTATTCCCTGAGCTGAGACACAGCGGGGGATGAGAGGCAGGACGGAGTAGCACTGTTTGTCTCTTTGCTATGTGGGAGAGGAGCAGGAGTACGTGTGAGGAGAGGGAAACGTGTAGGTCCGGAGGGTGTGATACAATAGAGCGGGAGGGGAATTGTGTGAGTGAAGTGGGAGTGTGTGAGTGAAGGGTGTGTGAACAGTCTGGCAGAATGGTGTGTGTCAGGTGTATGAACGGTATAGCAGAGAGGTGTGAATCAGGTGTATGAACGGTATGGCAGAGAGGTGTGTATCAGGTGTATGAACGGTATGGCAGAGAGGTGTGTATCAGGTGTATGAACAGTATGGCAGAGAGGTGTGTATTGGGTGTATGAACGGTATGGCAGAGAGTATGGGTGTATCAGGTGTATGAACGGTATGGCAGAGAGGTGAATCAGGTGTATGAACGGTATGGCAGAGAGGTGTGTATCAGGTGTATGAACGGTATGGCAGAGTGTGTATCGGGGTATGAACGGTATGCAGAGAGGTAGGTATCGGGTGTATGAACGGTATGGCAGAGGTGTGTATCGGGTGTATGAACGTATGGCAGAGAGGTGTGTATCGGAGGTGTATGAACGGTATGGCAGAGAGGTGTGTATCGGGTGTATGAACGGTATGGCAGAGAGGTGTGTATCAGGTGGTATGAACGGTATGGCAGAGAGGTGTGTATCAGGTGTATGAACAGTTTGGCAGAGAGGTGTGTATCGGGTGTATGAACAGTATGCAGGGAGGTGTGTATCAGGTGTATGAATGGTATGGCAGAGAGGTGTGTATCAGGTGTATGAACAGTATGGCAGGGAGGTGTATGATCAGGTGTATGAATGGTATGGCAGGGTGTGTATCAGGTGTATGAACGGTATGGCAGAGAGGTGTGTATCAGGTGTATGAACAGTTTGGCAGAGAGGTGTGTATCAGGTGTATGAAGGTATGGCAGAGAGGTGTGTATCAGGTGTATGAACAGTTTGGCAGAGAGGTATCAGTGTATGAACAGTATGGCAGGGAGGTGTGTATCAGGTGTATGAATGGTATGCAGAGAGGTGTGTATCAGGTGTATGAATGGTATGGCAGAGAGGTGTGTATCAGGTGTATGAACAGTTTGGCAGAGAGGTGTGTATCAGGTGTTTTGAACAGTTTGGACAGGAGAGGTGTGTATCAGGTGTTTGAACAGTTTGGCAGAGAGGTGTGTATCAGGTGTTTGAACAGTATGGCAGGGAGGTGTGTATCAGGTGTATGAATGGTATGGCAGAGAGGTGTGCGTGGAGCATGTGAAATGTGTTTGCGTGGGGACAGGAGAGGACATCAGCGCTGGGGAGGTTAAGCACAGCACTCTAACCGAGAAATCTCAAATGCTGTTTGGTTTTATCTATAAGTAAAGTTATATTTTTCCTGGTAAATACATTTAATAGGCAGTCAATGGCAGCCATTATCGCTCTAGGGGGTAGGCAAATTACTGTCCATGTCGAGAGAGAGAGGGAGAGAGGTACATTTTTGTCCAGACATGTTGATGTATCATGTATTTCAAATAAATAGGCCTATGCTGTTTTGAAAGGGGGGGGGYAAATGGTCATTTAAAAAATGCATTGACTACAGGCAGCCCAATTCTGAGATTTTCCCCCAATTACTGACAAAAGAGCTGATCCGATAAAAAAAAAAAGATGAGAATGAGGCTGCCTGTGTAAAAGCCAGCCAGAGTCAACCGTTTTGATAAATCGCCTWCATTGTTCCCTGCTGCTTTTAAGCAATTGATAAGAAACGTACTGCCATTGTATACCACTGGGCAGTTAATGTACACCATTCTCGCTATCTTATGTTCACTTCACTCTCCTAATAGCATCACACTACGCTGTGTTTGAACGTATAGTTCTTTCAATGACTGGCTCTRGAATTCATGTGAATAGAGAGGCATCAGCTACTAGAGCATCTTTCATAGTGCGCCGCTAAATCCCATTATGCGTCTTACAATCAGGCATTCATCGCTAGCTGAAATGACGCGTACAAAAGAGTATAACATGACCCCAGGTCAGATTTGACATTGCATTGCTGAAAGTGCAGAGATTCATATCAGGGCCCATAATAATATAGGGTCTCAGAGTAGSAGTGCGGATCTTGGATCGGGTCCCCCCTGTTTGCATGATGCGTCGTGCAGACCGCACCACCCTCTGGAGAGCCTTGCGGTTGTGGGCGTAGCAGTTGCCGTACCAGGCGGTGTTACAGCCCAACAGGATGCTCTCGATTGTGCATCTGTAAAAGTCTGAGTGTTTTAGGTGACAGGCCCAATTTCTTCKGCCTCCTGAGGTTGAAGAGGTGCTGTTGCGCTGTTGCGCCTTCTTCACCACGCTGTCTGTGTGGGTGGACCATTTCAGTTTGTCCGTGATGTGTACGCCGAGGAACTTAAAACTTTCCACCTTCTCCACTACTGTCCTGTCGATGTAGATAGGGGGGTGCTCCCTCTGCTGTTTCCTGAAGTCCACGATCATCTCCTTTGTTTTGTTGACGTTGAGTGTGAGGTTATTTTACTGACACCAGCCACTCCGAGGCCCTCCTCCCTGTAGGCCGTTTCGTCGTTGTTGATAATCAAGCCTACCACTGTAGTGTCGTCTGCAAACTTGATAATTGAGTTGGAGGAGTTGCGTGGCACGCAGTCATGGGTGAACAGGGAGTACAGGAGAGGCGGGAGGAGCGCACGCTTATGGGGCCCAGTGTTGAGGATTAGTGGGGTGAAGATGTTCCTACCCTCATCACCTGGAGGCGCCCGTCAAAAGTCCAGGACCCAGTTGCATAGGGCGGGGTCGAGACCAGGTCTCGAGCTTAATGACGAGTTTGGAGGGTACTATGGTGTTAAATGCTGAGCTGTAATCAATGAACAGCATTCCTCTTGTCCAGATGGGATAGGGGAGTGTGCAGTGTGATGGCGATTGCATCGTCTGTGGACCTATTGGAGTGGGTCTAGGGTATCAGGTAGGATGGAGGTGATATGATCCTTGACTAGTCTCTCAAAGCACTTCATGATGATGGAAGTGAYTGCTACGGGGCGATAGTCATTTAGTTCAGTTACCTTAGCTTTCTTAGGAACAGAAACAATGGTGGCCATCTTGAAGCATGTGGGCACAACACCAGCCAGCTGGTTTGCGCATGCTCTGAGGACGTGGCTAGGGATGCCGTCTGGYCCGGCAGCCTTGCGAGGGGTAACACATTTAAATGTTTTACTCACGTTGGCCACGGTGAAGGAGAGCCCACAGGCTTTGGTAGCGGGCCGTGTCATTGGCACTGTATTGTCTTCAAAGCGAGCAGAGAAGTTGTTTAATTTGTCTGAGAGATGTTTGTGTCTGTCGGTGCAATGCGTGAAAAAAKCAGGTGTCTAAACCGACTCTGACAACATATCCCGAGTGAGCCATGTTTCCGTGAAAAAGAGAATGTTACAATCTCTGATGTCTCTCTGGAAGGCAACTCGTGCCCTAATTTCGTCCACCCTGTTGTCAAGGGATTGGACATTGGCAAGTAATATGCTCGGAAACGGTGTGTGGTGTGCTCGCCTTCTAAGTCTGACCAGTAGGCCGCTCCGTCTGCCTCTGCCTCTCCTGCGGTGACGAKGTTGTTTTGGGTCGGCCTCTGTGATAAGATCCCATGTTCAGGGTGGAGGTCCGAACAAAGGATCCGCTTCGGGAAAGTCGTATTGCTGGTCGAATGTCCCGTGTTTTGCCCTGCAGCCACTTGCCTACCAATAGAGGACCACAATGGAACATTGATCCTATCATGTTCTACCTTTCCCAACTCTAATTTCATAAGATCTGTCTTCATGTTAATGCCATGTGCACTGTGTCCCTTGACACCCTTCAAAGTCCTTATCCAAACCACAGCAACTGAAGGGCGCACACACACACACACACACACACACACGTGTTGAAATACAAGTTCTCGCTCGGCTTGGGCGGTATACCGTATACCGTGGAATTTGGAACTAGCCACAGGATCGTTCTTCAATACGGTCAATACCGTTTAAATTATTTATTTGAAGTTTTTTAATACATTTGATTATTTTAAGCTACTTTTTAAGTAAATACATGCAGTCAACTTGTGCGATATGTTACGAGATAAAGAAGATTGCGTTCATTTCACCTGTCACATKATTTTTCATTATGAAGCTTTCCGGTAGTCCCCAGTCACGTGGTGTTTGTTAACAAGCACACAACGACGAGATACCGGAGCCTTGTGATTCACACACTGTTGTGCAGCACATGCCAAGGGATCTATATAGTTACAGTATGGAACTCATAACTAAATGTTTACCAGCTATATATCTTATAACTATTAAATGAACTGTCTAAAAATGTGCTAAATACTCTGCAGTTGTGCATTTGGTTTGCTAATTTAGTAGCTAGTTAGCTATCTAGCTAAGTGGTTAGCTTCRGAAACCGAGCTTTGCTTAGTAACAGCAGAGAATTCCCTCCTGGATCAAGAGCCTTGCTGTTTAATGTTTGTTTTGTGCAGCAAACTGTGTAGGATTATTTTGTTACTTATATGACTTTATGAGCTGGGATGTCTGTCCTGAAAATAGTTTGGGTCAGAMACTATTAAAATGTTTGCAATGCGCTCCTTAGCATTTTGTTAGCATTCTCTATGGGATTTTACATGTACATGTAGCGTTGCTAACCTTCGGATTAAAGAGGCTCAGTTGGGTTTGAAAATAGCGCCTTGTGTCCAGCGCCGGTATTAACGGATGGCACAATGTCGGTATGAAGGTATGACAATTTGGATACTGCCCAATCCTAGTTCTCATGCACGAGTACACAGAAATGTTCAAAAACACACWCTCTCTCAAACAAGCACACCGGTAARAGCTGGCTTTTGTCCGTTTAAAGAAATMATGAAGCTGATAAATAAAATTGGTTGGGAGAAGACAAAAACCCATCGCAACATTTTTTTTAATATATATTTTTTTWKACTTTTACCCCTTTTTCTCCCCAATTGGTAGTCACAGTCTTGTCCCATCGCTGTAACTCCCATACGGACTCGGGAGAGGCGAAGGTCGAGAGCCATGCGTCSCCCGGAACACAACCCTGCCAAGCCTCACTGCTTCTTGACACACTACCCGCTTAACCTGGAAGACTGCCTTACCAATGTGTTGGAGTAAACACAGTACACCTGACGAACGAAGTCAGCTTGCGGCCAAACCCTCCCCTAAGCCAGACAACGCTGGGCCAATTGTGCGCCACCTCATGGGTCTCCCGGTCACGGCCGGCTGTGAAAGAGCCTGGGATTGAACCTGGGTCTGTAGTGATGCCTCAAGCACTGCGATGCAGTGCCTTAGACCACTGCGCCACTTGAGAGGCGCAAAATGGTTTTTTACCTATTCGTCGATGGAAATACATTTGACTGGTCATGCTTGTCYGTCTATAGATTAATTAGCTAAATTTWGTGGAATTAAATTGGCGAGTGTGTACAGTGTATTCGTTATGAATTTTATTTATCACACGCGCACAGCATACAGATACAGAGCCTTTAAACAGAAAATCTGTCAGACAGCGCAAGAGATGCTGCTGCAGCATCTTGTGGTGCGTCAGTGATCTTCAGGTCGGAAAATCGGAGCTCTAGAAAGAGGCCCGAGTTCCCAATGTTTAAATTCTGAGTTGAATGACTAAGTGGCTTCCGTCTGGCCACTCTACCATAAAGGCCTGATTGGTGGAGTGCTGTAGAGATGGTTGTCATTCTGGAAGTTTCTCCCATCTACACAGAGGAACTCTGCAGCTCTGTCAGAGTGACCATTGGGTTCTTGGCCACCTCCCCGACCGAGGCCCTTCTTCCCCGATTGCTCAGTTTGGCCGGGTGGCCAGCTCTAGGAAGATTCTTGGTGGTTCCAGACTTCTTCCTTTGAAGAATGATGGAGGCCACTGTGTTCTTGGGGACCTTCAATGCTGCAGAAATATTTTGGTGCCCTTCCCCAGATCTGTGCCTCGACAATCCTGTCTCGGAGCTGTTCAAATGTTTGGGGTCACTTAGAAATGTCCTTGTTATTGAAAGAAAATAAAAAAAATTGTCCTGGCAATAAAATAACCTGGCATTAAAATAACATCAAATTGATTGGAAATACAGTGTAGACATTGTTAATGTTGTAAATGACTATTGTAGCTGGAAACGGCTGACTTTTTTATGGAATATCTTCATAGGCGTACAGAGGCCCATTATCAGCAACCATCACTCCTGTGTTCCAAAGGCATGTTGTGTTAGCTAATCCAAGTTTATCCAAGGTTCGATTACAGGCTCAAAATAGCCAGAAACAAAGAACTTTCTTCTGAAACTCGTCAGTCTATTCTTGTTCTGAGAAATGAAGGCTATTCCATGCGAGAAATTGGCAAGAAACTGAAGATCTCGTACAACGCTGTGTACTACTCCCTTCACAGAACAGCTTAAACTGTCTCTAACCAGAATAGAAAGAGGATTGGGAGGTCCCGGTGCACAACTGAGCAAGAGGACAAGTACATTAGAGTGTCTAGTTTGAGAAACAGACGCCTCAACAAGTCCTCAAACTGGCAAGCGCTCATTAAATATACCCGCAAAACACCATGCTCAATCGTCACAGTGAGAGAGGCGACCCGGGAAAACTGGCCCTTCTAGCCAGAGTTCCTCGTCCAGTGTCTGTGTTCTTTTGCCCATGCTTATCTTTTCTTTTTATTGGCCAGTCTGAGAGTATGGCTTTTCTTTGCAAGGACTCTGGGGCTAACTGGCTTGTCGCTGATGGCGGTTAGTGGTCCTCCTACGATTACTCTTCAAAGCCAACCTCTGCCTGTTTGAAGTCGGGGTTCTACATGATGCTTGATCKCTCAAGGACATTAGAAATCTGTGTGTGTAGGGTTTTCATGTTTGATTTCGAGARACGAGTTATGCCWAACAGATCTAGCTAGTGCCCATTAGTATCCTGCAACCTTKCGTAGGCTCTGTGGTTTAGTCAAATTTTGATCCCTTACTTGGGAAATCTTTGCGATCGACTTCACAAACGCAGTTTGAATGCTTAGTTTGCATGTCGTGGCAAAGGGTTCGCCCCAAATGGCACCCTATTTTTTTTGTGCAATATTCCCTTTTAGTGCAGAGCCCCATAATGGCTGGTCAAAAGTAATGCACTATAAAGGAAATAAGTTGCCATTTGGCACACAGACAAGCTTTCTCCTAGCGTAGTTTTGGGATCTGCTACATTAGAAGAGTATCCTGAAGGAAGAACTTTAAAAAAGAAAGTTGTGTATTAAAGCAATTTTAGGGATAAAAATGTGTCAAGTTTTGATGTGCTGCTGCTTTGAGAACAGAGGCATATCTGTTGCGTCCCACAGTCAAAGCATACCGGTCTCAATCGGAAAAGGAACCAGACGAGGTTGATGTGGAACGTATTGCTTGTTCCAATTTTTATATGCACTATTTTGCGCTGTGAAGATTGAAAAACTGAGATTTGAACAGATATGTATTTGTCTTTCCACAGCGAGCATGGATTACAACTTGTCAATGAGCAGCAAAATGTTCATCAGACAATAAAAAAATCAAGCTTGATTTCTTTTCTTTTCAAGTGTGCAGTTTTAACATGCATATTCAGTGGTTGCTATCTGAACGAGCACCTTGAAGAAGTCGCAGGGATTCTACTGGTTTGCATATCAGTTGCATCTGGATCAGCTCCCCCCCCCAATCCTAACCTTAACCATTAGCGGGGAAAATGCAAAACTGACAGAAGATCAGTATCTAGGGACAAKTTCACCCCACTTCTCTGCTCTCACACAGAAACAAACAGGGGTCAAATAGCCATTTTGTGTCATATCTGAGAGGTCTTACCTCAACAGCAGCAGGGTTGTATACACTAGGCCCAAAATGGAAGAAAACGGACAAAAATGGGGATG
>NC_036873.1:8825476-8862937 GCF_002910315.2 Salvelinus sp. IW2-2015 | reverse complement strand
TGAAGAAACATTGTATCGTTGAGGTCCTGGCAATTTCCCAGCCCTAGCTGCTGGTCACACCTCCCTTCTGCCTATTCTCGCGCCAGCCCACAGCCTCAGCTTCCTCCGGTCTGTCTTTCAGCTTCTTCCTCCTTCTGCTGATACCACTCTTTCACTCCTCCCCCCCTCGCTCTTCTTCGTCTCCCGGCCAGAAGGGCTGCATTGCTCCGCGGTGGGGGAAAAGCAGGTGGCCGTGGGTCGTTCAGCAAGTCCAGCTGGTTAAAGCCTCTCTGGGAACTCCTCCACACTGACTTGATAACACTAACTGCCCATGCACAAACCTGATATAGAGGAGGAGAGGAATCAAGGTGCATTTTTATTAATTATGAACTACTTAATAACTGCAGAGAGAGAGAGGAGAAGAGAGAGAGAGAGAGAGACGAGAGAGAGAGAGAGAGAGAGAGAGAGAAGAGAGAGAAGAGAGAGAGAGAAGAGAGAGAGAGAGGAGGAGAGAGAGAGAGGAGAGAGAGAGAGAGAGAGAGAGAGAGAGAGAGAGAGCAGAGAGAGAAAGAGAGGAGAGAGAAGAGGAGAGAGAGAGAGAGAGAGAGACGGACGAGAGAGAGAGAGAGAGACACGAGAGATGAGAGAGAGAGAGAGAGAGAGAGACGGAAGAGAAGAGGAGAGAGAGAGAGAGGAGACGAGAGAGAGAGAAGAGAGAGAGAGAGCAGAAGAGAGAGAGAGAGAGAGATGAGAGAGAGAGAAGAGAGGAGAGAGAGAGAGAGAGAGAGAGAGAGAGAGAAGAGAGAGAGGAAGAGAGAGATGAAGAGAGAGAGAAAGAGGAGAGAGAGAGAGAGAGAGAGCGAGAGAGCAGCGCAACACATCAAAATATTATCAACAACTTAATTAGGCTACTGTGAGAAAGACCACAGCTACTATTTCGTAAGGGATCCAATTTGACTGATCAAAACGATTCTGAACGAAATATAAAATGTTACACGTAAAGTGTTGGTCCCCTGTTTCATGAGCTGAAATAAAAGATCAGAGATTTCACGTTGAATAAAGGAATGTGAACATTTTTACTTCTGAATCTAGATATTCACCATATTTGACAGAACACTAAAGTATAATGACACCAATGTTGTCTGTATCATGTACAGTTCACAGGTCACAGGGTCTTAGAGGAGGAATGTATAGGTCTAAAAAGGGCCTAAATTGCCACTTTTCATCAGATTTTCCCCCAAAATGTTTGTGATACAAATGTAAAAAAACATGTCAAACATCCTTCCTCCCAATGAAGTTACTACGTGAGAATTGCCAGAACAATGACTTACCAAAATATATTTTGGACTATGCTGGTGTGTAATTTTTATTTACCTTTATTTAACTAGGCAAGTCAGTTAAGAACAAATTCTTATTTCAATGACGGTAGGAACAGTGGAACTGTCTTGTTCAGGATCTGTCTTGTTCAGAACGACAGAGTTGTACCTTGTCAGCTCGGGGATTTGATCTTGAAACCTTTCGGTTACTAGTCCAACGCTCTAACCACTAGGCTACACTGCCGGGCCAATTCACCCAATTCATTCAAAGTATTTTGTCCCCTTTGATGTTAGGGAAAGGCCCTGTAGTCATGGAAATGTTGCATTGAGAGTTGGGAAGCGCAGAGAAAAGATATCAAGTTGTTCATGCTTAAGACTACACTAAGTGTAGAGCAGTGTTCCCAAACTTTTTACAGTCCCGTACCCCTTCAAACATTCAACCTCCAACTGCGTACCTCCTCTAGCACCGGGGTCAGCTCACTCTCAAATGTTGTTTTTTGCCATCATTGTAAGCCTGCACACACACACACACACTATATGATACATTTATTAAACATAAGAATGAGTGTGAGTTTGTCACAACCCGACTCGTGGGAAGTGACAAAGAGCTCGTATAGGACCAGGGCCCAAATAATAATAAATAATTTTGCTCTTTATTTCGCCATCTTACATATAAAACCTTACGTGTTCATCAAAAATTGTGAATATCTCACCACAGGTTAATGAGAAGGGTGTGCTTGAAAGGATGCACATAACTCTGCAATGTTGGGTTGTATTGGAGAGAGTCTGTCTTAAATCATTTCCCACACAGTCTGTGCCTGTATTTAGTGTTCATGCTAGTGAGGGACYAGAATCCACTCTCACATAGGTAAGTGGTTGCAAAGGGCATCAGTGTCTTAACAGCGCGATTTGCCAAGGCAAGAAACTCAGAGCGCTCCCTATCCAGAAATCTGGCAGTGGTTTCTGATTAAATTCAATTTTCACAGAACCGCTTGTTGCAATTTTGATGAGGCTCTCTTGTTCAGATATCGGTAGGTGGACTGGAGGCCGGGCATGAAAGGGATAACGAATCCAGTTGTTTGTGTAGTCCATTTCGGGAAAGTACCTGCGTAATTGCGCACCCAGSTCACTCAGCTGCTTCACTATATCACATTTTACATTGTCCGTAAGCTTGAGTTCATTTGCACACAAAAACTCATACAATGATGGAAAGACCTGTGTGTTGTCCTTGTTAATGGAGACAGAGAAGAGCTCCAACTTCTTAATCATAGCCTCAATTTTGTCCCGCACATTGAATGTAGTTGTGGAGAGTTCCTGAAATCCTAGATTGAGATCATTCAGGCGAGAAAAAATATCACCCAGATAGGCAGTCGTGTGAGAAACTTGTCATCATGCAAGCGGTCAGAAAAGTGAAAAGTATGGTCAGTGAGGAACTTTAAGCTCGTCTCTCAATTCAATGAAACGTGTCAATACTTTGCCCCTTGATAACCAGTGCACTTCTGTATGCTGTAAAAGCTTTACATGGTCGCTGCCAATATCATTGCATAATGCAGAAAATACAAGAGAGTTCAGAGGCCTTGCTTTAACAAAGTGAACCATTGTAGTGTCTGTAGTGTCCAAAATGTCTTTCAAGCTGTCAGGCATTCCCTTGGCAGCAAGAGCCTCTCGATGGATTCTGCAGTGTACCCAAGTGGTGTCGGGAGCAACTGCTTACACCTACGTTACCACTCCACTATGTCTCCCTGTCATGATATCTGCACTGATGGCGCAAAAGCCAACACATCTTGACCACCAAAGTCCATTTGATGTCACAAAGCTGTCCAGTACTTTAAAAATATCCTCTCATGTTGTCCTGGTTTACAGTGGTTTGCAGAAGAGGATGTCTTCCATAATTGAACCCCCATAAACGTAACGGACATATACAAGGAGCTGTGCCAGGCCCGCCACGTCTGTTGACTCATCCAGCTGTAACGCATATAATTCACCGGCTTGTATGCAAAGCAGTAATTGTTTCAAAACAATTACTGTTTCTCCTGCCATGTCACTGATGCGTCGTGAAACAGTGTTGTTTGATGAAGCCATCGTCTTTATAGTTTTTTTAGCCTTTCCCCCCAGCATTGTCCCAGCCATATCCGCGTCAGCAGGAGGAATTAAGTCCTCCACAATAGTATGGGGCTTGCCTGTCCTAGCCACTCGGTAGCTCACCATATCAGACCATATCAGCCCCTTATTATTAATGGTATCTGCTGCTTTTATACATGTCTTACTACTCGAAAGTCGTCTTTAATCTAGCGCAAAAAACTCCCGCGGCTTATTTTTCAAATTGTCATACTTCGTTTCTAAATGTCTGCGCAATAGTGAARGTTTCCCGCGAGACAGTAACGGTTAATGTGGTCGGATGTTAATTATTTGACTAGGCTACCTGTATTTGACATTGTGTTGTTATTTTGCTGAACACTGGATGGTTTATTTTTGGCAGTGAAACGAGGCTACTCAGGCGAGAAAAAACCTCACCCAAATGTATAGCCCCGTTGGAAAAATATAAATGTACTGTTTGAAAATGTGAAGACTTAAAAAAAAATATATATAAATATCGTTTAAAAAAWATATATACATGTTTTGGCGTACCCCCGAACGCATTTTTGGCTTACCCCCCGACGGCATTGCGCGTACCCCAGTTGGGGAATACCTGCTGTAGAGAGAAAGTAGAGAGCGTGCGAGAGAGACAGAAAGATCAAGAGAGAGAGGAAAGAGAAACAGAGAAGAGATGCAACAACAATTTAGAGAGAGAATTCTGTGCTTGACATAATAATGATGATTTTAAACTAAGATTACTGAAGGTGTGTGTGTGTGAGAAAGAGAGAAGGCAAGGAGAAACAATACATTAATATAATTCAACAATCAACAACTTCATTAGGCTACTGTGAGAAAGACAGACATCTAGAACAAGAGACGTAAGAAAAGAGAAGGGGAATAAAATATATAGTCCTATTGGGCGATTCCATACCAGCGTAGCCTAAATTATTTTTTTATATCTCCGATTGTTCTTGCTATTTTTAGATAGAAACTTCATTGGGAGGAAGGATGTGCTTTTTTTGTGGGGGGGATATTATTTAAGACGATAAAAAAAATGGAGTATGTCTTGATTCTGAAATCAAATTGTTCACATTAATTTATTCAACATAAAAAAATTATAGTAATATTTCAAAACTACCCTTTTTGATTTTGTTAATTTTAAGATATATTGTTTGGAACAATATACTCTACAAGTAAATCACATTTCCAGAGTGGGCTCTCAGCTAATACTGAAGGTATGATCAATTTATGAGCACCACCAACACAGTGAAAGGGAAATTCAATTAATGGAAACTCCCTCTGGTGACTTGCTGAATGTGCAATCCTAAAGGAGGGCTGTGATTGGTTAATGACCTAAAACGTCAATTTCTATGTATAAAATGAGTCATATCATTAAAAGTACCAGAGAACCTACTCTGGAAATGTGATATGTTTGAAGAGTATATTGTTCCAAACAATGTCGAAAAATAAYCTAAATCAAATTAGGGTCGTTTTAAGATATGAATATTTATAATGCTGAATAAAGTGATGAACATTTGTATTTCAGAATCAAGATACTCCATATTTGAGAGAACATTATAAGGAGTATATTGACAGCATAATGTTGTCTGTATCATGCATGGTTCACAGATCATAGAGCAGGGTTTCCCATATTCGGTCCTCGGGTCCTCAAAAGGCGCACGTTTTGCTTTTTGCCCTAGCACATCACAGCTGATTCAAATAATCAACTAATTAAAAAACCACAACGTGCACCGCTTGAAGTCCCGAGGACAGAGTTTGGGGAGCGCTGTCATAGAGTCTTACAGGAGACATAGGTCCAAAAACGGCCTAAAATGGRCACTTTCATCATGATTCTCCCKAAAAKGTTGTTTGTGGTACAAATGTAAAAAGCATCCTTCCTCCTAATGAAGTTATTACTATGTGAGAATTGCCAGAACAATCTGAGACACATATTATATTTTCATACTATGCTGGTGTGAAATCGCCCRYTTCATTCAAAGTAATTTGTCCCCTTTTGATGTTAGAGAAAGGCCCCCCTGTAGTCATGGAAATGTTACATCGAGAGATGAGAAGCAGAGAGAAAAGATAATGACTGTACTAAGCATGAACAACTTAATTACTGAGAGAGACACTAAAGATATAGCCTAGGCCTWTTTGGGCCATTTGTCCCAATATGATGTTATCATGAAAATGTTCCAATTACATAATCAGTGTAGTCTAGCCTAATATCTGCGTTTTTACCCAAATGAAAGGCACTACACAAATGGAAATAAAAGCACATTATGTCAAAAAGCCTGTCTGATGAGGTTGTTTTAGTGTCTAATGAATTCCCATTCGAAGCTAGCCACAATAAGGATGAGCCACACAATACTGGGTGCGTTCGTTAAGTCACTCTAGCTATCTACTCTGTTTTCAGAGCACTCTCATCCGAGCAGGGTAGCCACACCACGGTTATCCCATATTTGGGCTACTTTGAAAACGATGTGGCGGGAGCAGGTTTTTGGGTTACGTCTAAGATGCAGTGCAGCCGATATGGCATTTCTCTTCAAATATGTATATTTTTATTTAAATATGTAGATATTTCCCTGTGAACTGCTGCTGCTAACGATCAGGCAGTGAGGCAGGCTGTTGCTGAGTGAGTGAGTGGTGGGGAGGGCCGGAGGGGGGTGTGTGTGTCGAGAGAGCACTGCAGCAGGCAGCTTAGTCCACTATTGGCTGAGTCACTCGAGTGAGAGGAGACAAGGCAGCATGCGCGCATGTCGTGACAACTTTTTACCTGTTGTCATTATGGAAACACCTATTTTTTTCCATAAAACATTTTAACACGCTAGAACTGATGCGCTTCAAGAAATGGCGACAAAGCGCTGGATAAAGACTTTGGGAGCACAAAAAAAAAGTTTTCTTCATTCGTATCAAATCAAATTTATTGGTCACATACACATTTTTAGCAGATGTTATTACGGGTGTAGAGAAATACTTAGTATCTATCAATTCACAACAACACATCTAAAAGTAAAATAATGGAATTAAGAAATATATAAATGTTAGGACGAGCAATGTCAGTGGCATTGACTAAAATACAGTAGAATAGAATACAGTATATACATATGAGATGAGTAAAGCAGTATGTAAACATTATTAAAGTGACTAGTGTTCCATTATTAAAGTGGCCAGTGGTTCCATGTCTATGTATACAGGGCAGCGGCCTCTAACGTGCATGGTTGAGTAACCGGGTGGTAGCCGGCTAGTGATGGCTATTTAACAGTCTGATGGCCTTGAGATAGAAGCTGTTTTTCAGTCTCTCGGTCCTAGCTTTGATGCACCTGTACTGACCTTGCCTTCTGGATGATAGCAAGGTGAACAGGCCGTGGCTCGGATGGTTGATGTCCTTGATCTTTTTGGCCTTCCTGTGACATCGGATGCTGTAGGTGTCCTGGAGGGCAGGCAGTGTGCCCCTGGTGATGCGTTGGGCAGACCTCACCACCCTCTGGAGAGCCCTGCAGTTGTGAGTGGTGCATTTGCCGTACCAGGAAGTGATACAGCTCAACAGGATGCTCTCAATTGTGCATCTGTAAAAGTTTGTGAGGGTCTTAGGGGCCAAGTCGAATTTCTTCAGCCTCCTGAAGTTGACCAGGCGCTGTTGCGCCTTCTTCACTACACTGTGTGTGGGTGGACCATTTCAGATTGTCAGTGATGTGTTTTCCCCCTGAGGAACATTAAGCTTTCCACCTTCTCCACTGCGGTCCTGTCGATGTGGCTAGGGGTGTGCTCTCTCTGATGTTTCCTGAAGTCTACGATCAGCTCCTTCGTTTTGTTGACGTTGAGGGAGAGGTTATTTTCCTAGCACCACTCCGCCAGGGCCCTCACCTCCTCCTTGTACACTGTCTCGTCATTGTTGGTAATCAGGACTACTAGTGTTGTGTTGTCTGCAAACTTGATGATAGATTTGGAGGCATGCGTGATAGGGCAGTGTGCAGTGCGATGGTATCGTCTGTGAATCTATTGGGGCGGTAAGCAAATTGAAGTGGGTCTAGGGTGTCAGGTAAGGTAGAAGTGATGTGATCCTTAACTAGCCTCTCAAAGCACATCATGATGACAGACGTGAGTGCTAAGGGGCGATAGTAATTTAGTTCAATTGCCTTTGATGGACATCTTGAAGAAAGTGGTGACAGCAGACTGGGATAGAGAGAGATTGAATATGTCCGTAAACACTCCAGCCAGCTGGTCTGCGCATGCTCTGAGGACGCGGGTAGGGATGCCGTCTGGGCCAACAGCCTTGGGGAGGGTTAACATGCTTAAATGTCTTACTCATGTCGGCCACTGAGAACGAGAGCCCACAGTCCTTGGGAGTGGGCCGCATCGGTGGCACTGTGTTATTTTCAAAGTGGGCGAAGAAGGTGTTTAGCTTGTCCGGGAGCAAGACGTCGGTGTCTGCGGTGATTGAATGTTTCACTAGAGCGAGTACTACAGTCAATGTGTTGATAGAACTTTGGTATTGTTTTCCCCAAATTTGCTTTGTTAAATTCCCCAGCTACAATAAATGCAGTCTCAGGATATGTGTTTTCCAGTTTGCATAAATTCCAGTGTAGTTCCAAGAGGGCAGTCTTGGTATCGGCTTGAGGGGGAATATACACGGCTGTGACTATAGCCGAAGAGAATTCTCTTGGGAGGTAATACGGTCAGCATTTGCTTGTGAGGCATTCTAGGTCGTGTGAACAAAAGGACTTGAGTTTCTGTATGTTATCACAATCACACCATGAGTAGTTAATCATGAAACATCAAATCAAATCAAATCAAATCAAATTTTATTAGTCACATACACATGGTTAGCAGATNTTCATTCAAAGTAATTTGTCCCCTTTTGATGTTAGAGAAAGGCCCCCCTGTAGTCATGGAAATGTTACATCGAGAGATGAGAAGCAGAGAGAAAAGATAATGACTGTACTAAGCATGAACAACTTAATTACTGAGAGAGACACTAAAGATATAGCCTAGGCCTWTTTGGGCCATTTGTCCCAATATGATGTTATCATGAAAATGTTCCAATTACATAATCAGTGTAGTCTAGCCTAATATCTGCGTTTTTACCCAAATGAAAGGCACTACACAAATGGAAATAAAAGCACATTATGTCAAAAAGCCTGTCTGATGAGGTTGTTTTAGTGTCTAATGAATTCCCATTCGAAGCTAGCCACAATAAGGATGAGCCACACAATACTGGGTGCGTTCGTTAAGTCACTCTAGCTATCTACTCTGTTTTCAGAGCACTCTCATCCGAGCAGGGTAGCCACACCACGGTTATCCCATATTTGGGCTACTTTGAAAACGATGTGGCGGGAGCAGGTTTTTGGGTTACGTCTAAGATGCAGTGCAGCCGATATGGCATTTCTCTTCAAATATGTATATTTTTATTTAAATATGTAGATATTTCCCTGTGAACTGCTGCTGCTAACGATCAGGCAGTGAGGCAGGCTGTTGCTGAGTGAGTGAGTGGTGGGGAGGGCCGGAGGGGGGTGTGTGTGTCGAGAGAGCACTGCAGCAGGCAGCTTAGTCCACTATTGGCTGAGTCACTCGAGTGAGAGGAGACAAGGCAGCATGCGCGCATGTCGTGACAACTTTTTACCTGTTGTCATTATGGAAACACCTATTTTTTTCCATAAAACATTTTAACACGCTAGAACTGATGCGCTTCAAGAAATGGCGACAAAGCGCTGGATAAAGACTTTGGGAGCACAAAAAAAAAGTTTTCTTCATTCGTATCAAATCAAATTTATTGGTCACATACACATTTTTAGCAGATGTTATTACGGGTGTAGAGAAATACTTAGTATCTATCAATTCACAACAACACATCTAAAAGTAAAATAATGGAATTAAGAAATATATAAATGTTAGGACGAGCAATGTCAGTGGCATTGACTAAAATACAGTAGAATAGAATACAGTATATACATATGAGATGAGTAAAGCAGTATGTAAACATTATTAAAGTGACTAGTGTTCCATTATTAAAGTGGCCAGTGGTTCCATGTCTATGTATACAGGGCAGCGGCCTCTAACGTGCAMGGTTGAGTAACCGGGTGGTAGCCGGCTAGTGATGGCTATTTAACAGTCTGATGGCCTTGAGATAGAAGCTGTTTTTCAGTCTCTCGGTCCTAGCTTTGATGCACCTGTACTGACCTTGCCTTCTGGATGATAGCAAGGTGAACAGGCCGTGGCTCGGATGGTTGATGTCCTTGATCTTTTTGGCCTTCCTGTGACATCGGGTGCTGTAGGTGTCCTGGAGGGCAGGCAGTGTGCCCCTGGTGATGCGTTGGGCAGACCGCACCACCCTCTGGAGAGCCCTGCAATTGCGGGCGGTGCATTTGCCGTACCAGGAAGTGATACAGCTCAACACGATGCTCTCAATTGTGCATCTGTAAAAGTTTGTGAGGGTCTTAGGGGCCAAGTCTAATTTATTCAGCCTCCTGAAGTTGAACAGGCGCTGTTGCGTCTTCTTCACTACACTGTCTGTGTGGGTGGACCATTTCAGATTGTCAGTGATGTATTTTCCCCCTGAGAAACATGAAGCTTTCCACCTTCTCCACTGCGGTCCTGTCGATGTGGATAGGGGTGTGCTCTCTCTGATGTTTCCTGAAGTCCACGATCAGCTCCTTCGTTTTGTTGACGTTGAGGGAGAGGTTATTTTCCTGGCACGACTCCGCCAGGGCCCTCACCTCCTCCTTGTACGTTGTCTCGCCATTGTTGGTAATCAGGACTACTAGTGTTGTGTTGTCTGCAAACTTGATGATAGATTTGGAGGCGTACGTGATAGGGCAGTGTGCAGTGCGATGGTATCGTCTGTGGATCTATTGGGGCGGTAAGCAAATTGAAGTGGGTCTAGGGTGTCAGGTAAGGTAGAAGTGATGTGAT
The DNA here is from genome assembly GCF_002910315.2 of Salvelinus sp. IW2-2015. Taxonomy (NCBI): domain Eukaryota; kingdom Metazoa; phylum Chordata; class Actinopteri; order Salmoniformes; family Salmonidae; genus Salvelinus; species Salvelinus sp. IW2-2015. The sequence goes on along the minus strand of NC_036873.1, from coordinate 8,852,654 downwards.
CCTTAACTAGCCTCTCAAAGCACTTCATGATGACAGACGTGAGTGCTAAAGGGCGATAGTCATTTAGTTCAATTACCTTTGATGGAAATCTTGAAGAAAGTGGGGACAGCAGACTGGGATAGAGAGATTGAATATGTCCGTAAACACTCCAGCCAGCTGGTCTGCGCATGCTCTGAGGACGTGGGTAGGGATGCCGTCTGGGCCAACCGCCTTGGGAGGGTTAACATGCTTAAATGTCTTACTCATGTCGGCCACTGAGAACGAGAGCCCACAGTCCTTGGGAGTGGCCCGCATCGGTGGCACTGTGTTATTTTCAAAGTTGGCGAAGAAGGTGTTTAGCTTGTCCGGGAGCAAGACGTCGGTGTCCGCAGTGATTGAATGTTTCACCAGAGGGAGTACTACAGTCAATGTGTTGATAGAACTTTGGTATTGTTTTCCCCAAATTTGCTTTGTTAAAATCCCCAGCTACAATAAATGCAGCCTCAGGATATGTGTTTTCCAGTTTGCATAAATTCCAGTGTAGTTCCTTGAGGGCAGTCTTGGTATCGGCTTGAGGGGGAATATACACGGCTGTGACTATAACCGAAGAGAATTCTCTTGGGAGGTAATACGGTCGGCATTTGATTGTGAGGCATTCTAGGTCGTGTGAACAAAAGGACTTGAGTTTCTGTATGTTATCACAATCACACCATGAGTAGTTAATCATGAAACATACATCACACCTTCCCGTAGAGTTCTTTATTTCTGTCTGTGCGATGAACTGAGAACCCAGCTGGTTGTATGGATGGGGACAGTATATCCCGAGAGAGTATGTTATAGTCCCTAATGTCTCTCTGGAAGGAGATCCTCGCCCTGACCTCGTCTACTTTATTATCCAGAGACTGAACATTAGCAAGTACTATACTCAGAAGCAATGGATGGTGTGCATGCCTCCTGAGTCGGACTACAAGTCCACTCCGAATACCTCTTCTCTGCTGGCGGCATCTTGGAGCAGCCTCTGGTATAAGTTCAATTGCACTGGGGGGTGCGAACAAAGGATCCAATTTGGGAAAGTTGTATTCCTGGTCAGCTGCCATGTCTGTTAGCGCCATCTCGCCTTCTGGGCGGGTTTTGAGTAGTCATTGCGCTACAGATTTCAGTTACACCTGGCAACAGTGCATCTGAGTGTGCCAGAGCATAGAATAACTAATGAATTTACGAACACGGCAAAATAAAGCGTAACTCAGTTGTTGCCAGCAGCACAGTTATAGCCACCAACGCTCTAGATAACATGAACACAGCCTAACCAGCTCTGCTTGGTCAAGTAAAATGGTCAGAGTGAGGTGTTCTCTTATTTGGGTCTGGAAGTACTGTAGCTAGAAAGCTAGCCAACGTTAGCCAGTTAGCTTGGGCGCTTGACTGAGGTTGTGAGGTCAGAATGCTCGGATCAACTCTACTCCTCAGCCAGAGCGTCCAGTGGGCCCGCTCCAAAGGACAATCTGACAAAGCTCTAAATTTACAAACAGCCAGAGCGCACTCTGGCACTCCAGAGTGAATTTACGAACACACCCAATGATTAGGATTTTAATTCAATGCATGTGCGTAATAATAACAGTAAGTKTCATTCCCTGTTAGTTGAAATTAGTCTCTAATCGAATGACTGGCAGAGAGAGAGAGAGCAAGACCACTAACGTCAACGTTAGCAGTCGAGAAGAAAGCATGACAATGAAACATAGAGCTACAACATTTAGAGCCTCCTATGGACAGTGCCATCTTGTAGATGACTACTCTGATATTGGAAAGTTTCTAAAGCAAAAACAATACGGCTTAATACCCTACAAATACGACTTGACTTACTGCGCTAAAAACAAAGGTTACGTGGTCAAGTAAGAAGAATGCCCCTCTTCTCACCGGTGTGATTACTACCTCTGAGGGTTTAGAGCTTGAGGCAGTCACCTCATGCAAGTACTTGGGAGTATGGCTAGACGGTACACTGTCCTTCTCGCAGCACATATCAAAGCTGCAGGCTGAAGTTAAATGTAGACTTGGTTTCCTCTATCGTAATCGCTTCTCTTTCACCCCAGCTGCCAAATTATCCCTGATTCAGATGACCATCCTACCCATACTAGATTACGGAGACATAATTTATAGATCAGCAGGTAAGGGTGCTCTCGAGCGGCTCGATTGTTCTTTTCCATTCGGCCATCAGATTTGCCACCAATGCTCCTTATGGGACATATACATCACTGCACTCTATATTTTTCTGTAAACTGGTCATCTCTGTATACCTGTCGCAAGACCCACTGGTTGTTGGTTATTTATAAAACCCTCTTAGGCGTCACTCCCCCCCTATCTGAGATATCTACTGNGTCCAGTGGGCCCGCTCCAAAGGACAATCTGACAAAGCTCTAAATTTACAAACAGCCAGAGCGCACTCTGGCACTCCAGAGTGAATTTACGAACACACCCAATGATTAGGATTTTAATTCAATGCATGTGCGTAATAATAACAGTAAGTCTCATTCCCTGTTAGTTGAAATTAGTCTCTAATCGAATGACTGGCAGAGAGAGAGAGAGCAAGACCACTAACGTCAACGTTAGCAGTCGAGAAGAAKGCATGACAATGAAACATAGAGCTACAACATTTAGAGCCTCCTATGGACAGTGCCATCTTGTAGATGACTACTCTGATATTGGAAAGTTTCTAAAGCAAAAACAATACAGCTTAATACCCTACAAATACGACTTGACTTACTGCGCTTAAAAAAAAGGTTACGTGGTCAAGTAAGACGAATGTCCCTCTTCTCATCTGTGTGATTACTACCTCTGAGGGTTTAGAGCTTGAGGCAGTCACCTCATGCAAGTACTTGGGAGTATGGCTAGACGGTACACTGTCCTTCTCGCTGCACATATCAAAGCTGCAGGCTGAAGTTAAATCTAGACTTGGTTTCATCTATCGTAATCGCTTCTCTTTCACCCCAGCTGCCAAATTATCCCTGATTCAGATGACCATCCTACCCATACTAGATTACGGAGACATAATTTATAGATCAGCAGGTAAGGGTGCTCTCGAGCGGCTCGATGTTCTTTTCCATTCGGCCATCAGATTTGCCACCAATGCTCCTTATGGGACATATACATCACTGCACTCTATATTTTTCTGTAAACTGGTCATCTCTGTATACCTGTCGCAAGACCCACTGGTTGTTGGTTATTTATAAAACCCTCTTAGGCGTCACTCCCCCCCTATCTGAGATATCTACTGCAGCCCTCATCCTCCTCATACAACACCCGTTCTGCCAGTCACATTCTGTTAAAGGTCCCCAAAGCACACACATCCCTGAGTCGCTCCTCTTTTCAGTTTGCTGCAGCTAGCGACTGGAACGAGCTGCAACAAACACTCAAACTGGACAGTTTTATCTCAATCTCTTCATTCAAAGACTCAATCATGGACACTCTTACTGACAGTTGTGGCTGTTTTGCGTGATGTATTGTTGTCTCTACCTTCTTGCCCTTTGTGCTTTTGTCTGTGCCCAACAATGTTTGTACCCTTTTTTCTGCTGCTACCATGTTGTGCTGCTACCATGTTGTTGTCATGTTGTGTTGCTACCATGCTGTGTTGTCATGTGTTGCTGCCATGTTGTGTTGCTACCATGTTGTTGTCATGTTGCTGCCATGCTATGTTGTCGTCTTAGGTCTCTCTTTATGTTGTGTTGTCTCTATTGTCGTGATGTGTGTGTTGTCCTACATTTTTATTTAATACATTTTTAATCTCAGCCCACAAAAGGCCTTTTGGTAGGACGTCATCGTAAATAAAAACGTTTTCTTCATTGACTTGCCTAGTTGAATAAAATATATATATTTTTAAATAGCTTCAGACAAAACCTTCCTCGAACAGNAAATATATATATTTTTAAATAGCTTCAGACAAAACCTTCCTCGAACAGCGCTTTCCGGGTTTCTCTGGGATATGTCGTCCGTATTTGTTGCATCTTGCGTTGCAGTGCAGAACGATTTTTAACATATAAAACTACATTTCCCGTTTCCCATAACCACTTCGTAGCACGTGTGCTACTAAGTAGAAGCACGACTGCGGTTATGTTCCATGTCARCTATCGAGTATTTGCGCTGCAGGAAGTTATCAAAGCCTCAGAGAAGCGCCAATAATATGACATTCATAGGTAATAATATTTTGAAATGTACGAGAGATGAATGYAAAAAAAACACGACATAAAAACAAAACTACAACCAAATGCAGAACAGTGTATCAGCATATCAGAAATGTAGACTCATTTTGAGTAAGTTGTTGTTGTATGCTTCACATCATTATTCATTTTCACAGTTTAATGGAAAATACTTTGCAATATTTCATATATTAAGTAGTAATTACATGTAACAATACTAAGTAGCCTGCATGTGAGTGCGTGGGTGGGTTTGTGTGTCTATCTGCTAAAGCTGGGTCAATGTGTTTGTACTGCYTGTCTTCCGAAGCTGGCACAGAGGCTGGATATACCTATTAGTCAAAGGGTTTATTCAGTGAGGAGAAATGTTCAGAATATTACAGAAAGAAATGTTGTTTTTCCCTATTCTACATGACAGCCCGTTCTACACATTTCCATCTGAACGTTCTGCAGCCTAACTTCACATCCTCCCGATCCGACCCGTAGAATTACAAGGTTGCACTTGAACTCCCTTTCCCCAGACGAGGGATCGCATAGGCGGCACACAGTCAGACGGACGAACAAACGTTTGACATACTTGAACATCTTCAGATTCGTGGTAACCATGACTACCTGAGAAAGAAAAGGAGAGCCTCACACTCTAGGAGCTCAGATGCAACAATTTAATAATAACCAACGTTTCGACAGACAAGCTGTCTTCATCAGGGTATATTGACAAACACTGCACGTTACTAATTTATATAATTTGGAAGGACACACAGGTGGCTGTAATTATGGCTGGGTGTGGCTTGATGTCACTGGTTGTTTTTGAGATATAAATAGAACATATAAAAAGCATGCATGGATAACATACGATCATGATGTCACGTGATGTCTTCGTTGGGCGAAAGAGAGGAGGACCAAGATGCAGCGTGGTGAGTATTCATTTTAATAAGAATACTTTCAATACAAAGAACAAAACAATAAACGGACAAACGAACGAAAACGCAACAGTCCCGTATGGTGACATACACAAAGACACAGTAACAGGAACAATCACCCACACCCCACAATACAAAACAGGCTATCTAAATATGGTTCRCAATCAGAGACAACGACTAACACCTGCCTCTGATTGAGAACCATATCAGGCCAAACACATAMAAATAGACAAACTAGACATACAACATAGAATGCCCACTCAGATCACACCCTGACCAAACAAAACATAGAAACATACAAAGCAAACTATGGTCAGGGCGTGACACATAAGTACAATTTGGCTAGATAGGCCTACAAACATTTATAATGAATAGCAAAATCACAATAATCATAAGAATGGCTTCAGATCGAAGTCCAGTTGAGACCAAAGGGAGAAAGAGTCTTTAAATTAAAGATCCAGGCAGCCTCTCCTTTTAACAATAAATTGTCAAGGTCTCCCCCTCTCCTAGGGAGGTGATGTGTTCGATGCCGTTATAGCGAAGGGACAAAATAGAGTGGTTCGCTTCCAAAAAGTGGCCGCAACTGGTACGTCGAGTTTTTGCACCTGATGGTGCTACGATGCTCCAAGATTTAAATTTTAATTTGCGCTTTGTTTTACCCGCATCATTTTTACCACAAGGACAAATTATAAGATAGTGGAGCACGTGTAACACCTTTGATTGTGATCTGTTTCCCTGTTTGAGGGTGTTTGAAGGATCTACATTTGTAAGTGCCATTGCATTGAGCACAGCCATTGCACTTGTACATTTTTACATTTTACATTTTAGTCAGGTAGAGGCTTCTAGCATGACAACTGCTGATTACCTTGAAGCGTCTACCAGAGCCGACTTACAGTAGTAGTGCATAATACATTTATGACATTTTTTACATACTGAGACAATGATATCCCTACTGGCCAAGAGCAGACGCTCTTATCCAGAGCGACTTACAGTAGAGTGCATACATTTTATTACATTTGTTTTACAAGGATATCCCTACCGGCCAAACCCTCCCTACCGGCCAAACCCTCCCTAACCCGGACGACGCTATGCCAATTGTGCGTCGCCCCATGGATCTCCCGGTTGCGGCCGGCTGCGACAGAGCCTGGGTGCGAACCCAGCCCAGCCTGGGCGCGAACCCAGAGACTCTGGTGGCACAGCTAGCACTGCGATGCAGTGCCCTAGACCACTGCGCCACCCGGGAGAGTATCCATTCGGTAGAGGCGCAGATAGACGTTGTGTTTTAGGGTGGTAAATCAGTTTACCAATTGATCTCTGAGATTTCTGCACCACGAGAAATACAACAATTTTTGTGAACGATTCCCTTAATTTGAACAAGAATGTTTCTTTTTGCGAGACTGTCATTGAAAGAGATCGTCTTGATTTGTTTAGGATTTTCTTAATGGCTGTATTAATCTGACCATTTTTGTACCACCTCAKCTTGAATTTTCTTTACATCTCAAACATATTTCTGTCGAAATCTGATTYTTTTTGCCAACTATTTTAATTCGACAGAATTGMCTGTAAGACAAACTGTTTTTCAAGGGAAGCGGGTGACAGCTATCAGCCCTCAACAAACTGTTAGGATCAGTAGGTTCCCTGTAAAGATCAGTGTATAGAACATTATCCTCACACAAAATCAAAAGATCAAGGAAACTGATTTGATGTGTGTCTGATTGCATAGTAAATCTCAGGTGCTCAGAACAAGAGTTAAGAAAAGCATGGCATGTCTGGAGCTGTTTTGCATKACCCCTTCATAAAACAAAAATATAATCAATGTACGTTTCCACATAATAATGTTAGGCAAAAAAAATACTACCCCCTGGGTTTAAAGCACAGTAGCCATGACAACCTAAGATTACAAGTGAAGTTGGACAGGTGTTATCATTTGAAGGTAGCCTATACAGTGAGACACTTTTGAAGACATACATTGTTTGTCTACATTCTTGTAAACATGGCATCCCCGATAGACTTTGGGAACCCCAAAGAGTCAATGTAGGCTATGATTTGAATCCTGTTTTAAAACAATGAAATYATAAAACCATCTTTTTTTTMSSMTTATGATAGAGAAAGACAGTTGTGCTAAGTTCACAAGGTATTTAGAAGTTATAATCTTTTTAAAAATATATGGGTAAACAAAGAAAAGACCATTGAACACATTCCCAGATCCCAGACTGTGCCTTTAAGGCAGATAAATTCCATGTTAAATGAAATCCAAAAGGTAATACCCTTGTACAAGATCTAGGCCCGTTATACCATATTAAGAAATCAATTAAAATCTGTTGCTCTGACTAAATCAGAGCAGGTCAGTCTGACCCAAAGCTTAGCCACAACATTTTTTAACTTAGTATGGATTTTCCACAGAGGTTCACTTCCTCACTCAAATTAGCTGTTTTTCAGAACATTTGCATACTAGTCGGCTGTGGTTGATGTCGTCAATAAATCAATTTTGGACCAATTATTTTGTCCACGGTTAAGGCAACAGGGCTCCCTTTCACACCTCCTATACTTCAGATGAAGCAATCCCTGAATCTCAAATCTGTCCCCAGAGTGCCAATGTATTTAAAACCATCGGAGTGGTCAAAGCACGTGTTAGACACGTTTCCACCTTATTTCTTATATACCAGTCCTTTCCTTTTAAGTCCTTGAAGGGAAGATAATTGGGGCGCAGGGCTAACCAGACTGTCAGTGACCATGAACAAATACTGTATGTTACAGTATCAAAAAGAGATCCTGGTTTCCAATTACACATTGGAGAAAAGGATCACCCCCTTTTCCCCACACCGCTGATCATTTGGGGGCTGCCCCAGAMTGTACGCCTATATGTACTGCAGTTTGTCTCATCTTTAAAACCGTTACTCATTGAACCATTCGGAACCAGTTCCACTAGTAATAGCTCCTAGTGATAGTAGTCTTGAGGAAGTAGAGGTGGKAGATGTGTCAATTGGACAAGCTGGAAGAGATTACAGGTGACCGTGGTTTCATACGGGGCTAGCCTTGGTCAAAACGCAGCAATACAATAAAAACAAAAGATGAATTGAACCAAATAGTTCAAATAACAGAGTGAATGGTGATGCTAGGAGGTAAGGCTGTCAGGCTGGCATTCTTCAGATGTAGCCTGACTCTGTCATTAGCCATCAGCAATTAATTTGCTKATTTGACCAAATATTTAGGAAGAGGTCATCATTTCYTGGAGTCTTTGAAGGAAGAAACCACGTGGACAAAGTGGTAAGCGAGTTAGGTCCAAAAAAACAGATTTCCACCAAGTCAAATGAATTGATTGTGTCAGAGGTTTCACYATGCTCGTATCTAAACCTACGTAGATCAATTTTAATATTGTTCTATACATCAGTTGGGGTCTCTATAAGCTTCTCTATAAGAGTCCCATGATGCTTGTGGGGTTCCTAGAGCAAATCAGAGAACAAACACCGCTCTGGCTCTGTCACCTTTCTCTGCAGATGTGGAAGATAAGGTGGGTTGAGCTTAAATTGACCGATTTTTCTAGCGGGCTTTAAGCCTGTGTATAAAAAGATGCGTAAAATGATTATAAGACAAAAAAGCGATTGTGATTGTGTTGAATTGTGTTTGGGAAATAAAGATAGACATGGCTTTATAAAGGTAGTGGTAACATTTCATTCATTACAGAAATGTGTAGGTGGCTTCATGGGCAGGTTGGCCACCTGGCAATTCTTGGGTGGGCTGGTAACGAAAAAAAAAATATATACTATATATATTGGGGTTTCTCTATATATATATATAAATAATGGACACTGCCGGCGGCCCTTGGGCCTGTTGAATAAATTACTTTTGTGCTATTTCTCTTTGTCATAATCATCTATATTTCGCATTTACCATACCAGTGGGCAATGGCCGGCCCCTCTCCCAAGATGGACCAGTTCTGACTCTGTCAGTCATGGAAAGGTGGTGCCACTGTGGAGTTGTCAACCGTGATGGAGAGGTCTTTGAGCGGACAGGCCTTCCCCGGGAGGAAGTGCAGCTCCYTCTTGTCGAGGTTAAACTTGAGATGGTGGGCCGACATCCAACCTGCGTGTCGCCAACAGGGTGTCAGAAGGGGAGAAGGAGAAAAGTTGTTGAGTGTCATCCGCATAGCAATGATAGGAGAGACCATGTGAGGATATGATAGAGCTGAGTGACTTGGTGTATAGCGAGAAGAGGAGAGGGCCTAGAACCAAGTAGTGAGAGTACGTGGTGCAGACACAGATCCTCTCCATGTCACCTGGTAGGAGCGGCCTGGCAGGTAGGATGCAATCCAAGAGTGTGCAGAGCCTGAGACACCCAGCCCTGAGAGGATGGAGAGGAGGATCTGATGGTTCACGGTGTCGAAGGCAGTGGATAGATCTAGGAAGAGGAGAACAGAGGAGAGCGAGTCAGCTTTGGCAGTGAGGAGAGCCTCCGTGACAGAGAAGAGCAGTCTCGGTTGAGTGACCCATCTTGAAGCCTGATTGGTTAGGGTGAAGAAGATCATTCTGAGCGCGATAACTGGAGAGTTGATCAGAGACAGCGCACTCAAGTGTTTTGGAGAGAAAAGAGAGAAAGGATACAGGTCTATCGTTTGTGACGACAGATGAGTCGAGTGTATTATAATACAGGTAAATTCGGGGACACTGTYTATTTTAATTGTTTTATCAATGTTTATTCGCTTCTGAATATCAGTCTCTTTAGCCKAGCGAGTGGGTTTATGAGCTGAAGTAACAAGTGACTCGGATTACATTACATAGCCACAGCACRGAAGGCTGGAAAGTCCCACCTATCTCACTCTTATTTCATTTGCTGAAATGCGCGCCATTGTCAAATGAAGCACTACGCTGGAAATCTATCCGGATCTACATAAACTAGTCCTGGCACCGTTCTTTGGCAAACACAGAAGGTTGTATATTGAATTCAAGAGAAGAAAACAGAGAGTGAGAGGGAGAGAGCGTGTGCCAGTTCCTTAATGTAACTCAAACATTAAGGAACTGGCAGTCTCTCTCTCTACTTCTCTCTCACTGTTTTCTTCTATTGAATTATAAATAGCCTAATATTTAAACACTTAGCTAAGTGGACAAGGGGGGGAACACTTGACATGAACTAATTTGAAATATGTAGTTAGGCTGTTATAGATTACCATTGGKTWATATAATACCTTAAGGCATTRATTCAGTAATTTTCTTATTTGTTTAATATATATATGTTCATTCATTCACAACTAGGATGAGTAACACTTTATTTTAAGGGTCCTTAAAAAACATTTTATAAGACATTTATAAATGYTTAATCATTARTCCCACTTGTGTTTTGAGTCACCAGTGTACTTTCTCACAAAAAGATGGGCATACCATTGGTAGGGCATGCCATTGGTAGACAAAAGGCTGGTGTGATTGAAATGCCAGGGCTGAATTTTTGTKCCAGTCCGCCCGGAGTATCTTACACTGTACTGCTGCGGCTCAACTTACCCCCAAGAGACCACTTTCTTAGGACAAGCTATGTTTTCAAAACTGCAGAGTTTACATGAATTCTGATTATTTCCAGGGATACACAACATCCCGAAATATATGTAGATATATATTTTTTGAAAGAAAACTCTATGATGGAGTGATGCTGAATGTAAAACATGGCATAACTCTCCCTTACCATTCTTAGCCTGGCCAAGAGGCCAAAAGACTGCAATAGCACAAATGAAAAATAACATAGGAAGTACAGGAATCACTGGTTGATTTTTGGGCCCATATCATGTCCCTATGTGCCTCAGACCTGGGTGAAAGTAGTTTTTGCTTTCTTCTAAATACATTTGTCGACCTTATCTTAGACCGCCTGGTGTAATGCAACAAACTGAGTAGTCCAAAAAATAGCACGTCAGGCTAGCCAAAACAAGCACAACAAATCATATTCGACCCACAACTGAAGTGCACAGCCTCCCTTGCCTCCCAGGTACACATTCCTCCAGTACCTGGTAAAATGCTGGTGTGGCTGAAATGCCAGGGCTGAATGTTTGTCTGAGTCCGCCCCCGGGCGGCTTAATTTACCCCGTCCTGCTGTGGTTACTATGTTTATCTCTGATCCTCTAATTAAGTATCTCTGGCTGAAATTACATTCCTCAGAGCAGGAGAAAATTGCAAGTGAAGCAGTTCACCTCAGTCCCCTCTAAACACACACACACACACACACACACACACACACACACTCTCTCTCTCTTAGCGCACATGCATACGAACGAACGCAGGCACGCACGCACGCACATACACACACACACACACTTATTATGACTTCTGCTGTCGGTCGTATAATTTACAAAATTAGGTTAACATTTATTTTAGGTCTAATTGAGCCTTTGCTTTTCTGAGCGTGATTTGGATACTGTGCAGTCGTGTGTCAGACCTTCGCATAGCCTACTTTTCCCATGTTTTCAGTACTTGGAAGGCATTTTAATAAATACTCCGCTTTTTCCCACATTATGTGACATTTTCCACGGTGTTTACCCTTWACCCTGAATAATGTCAATACGTGCGTCCCAAATGGCACTTCAAAAGGGGAGCCGACAGGGGGCCTTCAAAAGGGGAGCCACCAGTTGCCCATCCCTGATGTAGGCTATACCTGCACTGTATTTGTGAGTGTGCTAGTGTGGGGGGAAAAATGTGTTGGTAGCTAGGTTTCCATCCAATTGGCGACAGATTTTCATGCGAATATTCTAAAATCTACATAAAAACAACATTTGTATTTTCCCACCATAATTTTTTTATGTGCACAGATAAAAGACTGTGCACATAAAAATAAATGTTGGGTTTAAATTCCCATGTGCTGAATAAAAAAAAAGTATTTAATTGGGTTTCCATCATATTTGCAACTCTACTAATGCTTTTCTCACATTTTTTGGGGTGTTATTCAGAAAGTGTGCCCTCTCCGGTATTGGCACTTGCGTTCTAGCCAACAGCGTGCAGATAGTGTGCTATTGGCTAGAGTGCATAAATGCCACTGCATTTTTCATTGTTCCCTTCAAATTAGGGACTGATTTAGACCAGGGACACCAGGTATGTGCAATTAATTATCAGGTAGAACAGAAAACCAGCAAGCTCCGGACCTAGTGTAAGAGTTGAGTAGCTCTACCCCTGGTCTACATGATGAGATTATTATGGACTAAAGAGTGAGATTATTTTTTACGTGTCAAACGGCAGCCAAGCATCGATGATCATGTCACCAGAATACGTCCCTCAATATTTTTGGAAAGGAGCATCGAGCTCATCCCTTGCATTTTCACCACCCTGTGAAGTTCATCCTAATTGATTTAATCCGTAGCCTAATAAACTGCATGCTTTCCTGACACGTCGTAGTGGGAGGACCACACATGTCATCACGTGACTCCAAGTTGACTTCGATATGATGGTTATTATATCGATATTTGCAAATAAAAGTGTTTCCAACACATTTCGCAACAAAAAAGATCCCACCTTGTCTGGCATATTTTGTTTTGTTGACATTTGAAAAGTTTACCGACAAATGTTCTGTTTTCATCAGGCCTGTCATGACAGTTTTTATCCGACATGTACTTAACTTGCCTAAAAAGGTTGGATGGAAACCTGGTTGGTGAAACAGACTATGCAACAATTGAAGTGGAAATACATTTATGTGCAAATATTGATAATAATAACTAACATGTCGAAGTAGACTAAACCTGAAGTCACCCGATAATAAAGTTTTTCTACCACCAAGACTTGAGAAAGCATGCAGAGTTTACGGGCAGATAAACAAGTTATGATMAACCTTTTTTTGGACATAAAAGACTAAAAACACCAGCAAATCAGACTGACTGGGTGAATCCAGGTGAAAGCTATGATCCCTCATTGAAGTCACTTGTTGAATCCACTTCAATCAGMGTAGATGAAGGGTAGGAGACAGGTTAAATAAGGATTGTTTATCTGCAATGGCACACTGTGGTATTTKACCCAATAGAATCSGTCTCTCTGACAGACTGTATTTAACACTTTACGTGTGTCTGTGGGTGGSCTGTCTCAATCATAATAAATGGGTGGCCAATTAATCTTGCAGTTTTAATTGTGATTAGCTATCAAGTCCTCTGCCAAGGGGTGGAGACTATCTTTGAATTMTTATGAAATTGCATTTGAATAATTCAGAATCTTTCTAACGAGCGAGAGAGGTGGAAACTGAGCTGGACTTCCAACCTCCTGCCAAATGTATGACCATATTAGAGACACATTTCCCTCAGATTACACAGACCCACAAAGAATTTTAAAACAAATCAAATGTTGATAAACTCCCATATATATTGGGTGAAATACCACAGTGTGCCATCGCAGCAGCAAGATTTGTGACCTGTTGCCTCGAGAAAAGYCCAACCATTGAAGAACAAACTGTCAGGTTCTGACCTTTATTTCCTTTGTTTTGTCTTTATTTAGTATGGTCAGGGCGTGAGTTGGGGTGGGCAGTCTATGTTTGTATTTCTATGTTTTCCTATTTCAGTTTTTGGCCTGATATGGTTCTCAATCAGAGGCAGGTGTTTTGTGTTGTCTCTGATTGGGAACCATATTTAGGTAGCCTGTTTTGTGTTGGGTTTTGGTGGGTGGTTGTCTTCAGTCTTCGTGTGTCTGCACCAGACAGAACTGTTTCGGTTTTTCACATTTGTTGTTTTTTTGTATTTTGAGTGTTCACTTTTATTAAACAAGATGAATAATTAACACGCTGCACATTGGACCAACGAAAATAATAAATACTCAAACACAGACGAGGAGTGATTAAAAAAAAATAAAAATATTAAAAAAAAAAAAAAAACAAACAAAAAAAAAAAAAAAAAAAAAAAAAATGTGAAAAACCGAAACAGTTCTGTCTGGTGCAGACACACGAAGACTGAAGACAACCACCCACCAAAACCCAACACAAAAAAGGCTACCTAAATATGGCTCCCAATCAGAGACAACACAAAACACCTGCCTCTGATTGAGAACCATATCAGGCCAAACACAGAAATAGGAAAACATAGAAATACAAACATAGACTGCCCACCCCAACTCACGCCCTGACCATACTAAATAAAGACAAAACAAAGGAAATAAAGGTCAGAACGTGACAGTTTGTTCTTCAATGGTTGGCCTTTTCTCGAGGCAACAGGTCACAAATCTTGCTGCTTCGATGGCACACTGTGGTATTTCACCCAATATATATGGGAGTTTATCAACATTTGATTTGTTTTAAAATTCTTTGTGGATCTGTGTAATCTGAGGGAAATGTGTTACACAAAGCCGTTACACAAACACCATTGTAAATACAACCCATACTTATGTTTATTTATTTTCCCCTTTTTTGCATTGACTGCCTTTCCGTCCGCCACACTTCCGCAACTGTGGTGAAAGGTGACAGAGCTTGAGCTTGTTTTGTCAGACCCTCGAGACATCCCGAAAATCGGTCTTCTCACAAAATCGCCTGCAGCCTCTGAACTATTCTGACCCACCAAGCAAAGAGGCAGTAACTACTCATAGCGTGGAACTGAGAAAAATGTGAATTCAAGGGAGATCATTGGAGATGTAGTGATCTGTTGTCTTACTATGACATGACCTTTGACCCTTAAATGGCTGTTACTGCCTTCTTCCTTGGCATGATATGTTACAAATTCCAGGGTAATACCAAAGAAAGAGCAGAATCTGCCATTTTCATTTGGTAGTTTATTATACTTCTCATTTATGCTACTAATACAAGAGCAGTGTAATTACTGACAGTGTAACAGAGTTGAAACTGCCTCCTTTTATGTATTCCACTAAGATACCAGTTGCATTTACATAGAGATGTAGGTTCTGGTCAGTCACAGTACATACTGTGTTTGACAAGTAGCCCATGTCTTGTTATAAGAATAAATGTGAAAAGCAGCACTGCTATTGTTCGAAGGACATTAAATGATTACATATCTTGAAGATTGACGTAGGGTAATACTAAATATAGAAAATGACCATGAGATGCAAATTTAATTATTAGTATTTTTTTTTTTTATGACACTTACATAGACAATTTTGAATAAATAACAGCTTTTAGAATACATTTTAAACATATTGTAATGACCCGGCTGGGTCATAAAGGAAAAGAGACGGACTCTAGGTGTGCAGGTCAGAACACAGGTTTATTCATAAACTGGCTATTGTTCCGGCCACAACCCACGCCGCTAAATGCCGAACGTACACAATATTAACCTGTCGGGTCAAGAGTCACTCTCATAGGAACAGATCAAGGCACGAACAGAAGAGAGAGAACAATGAGACAGTAATCCCTATTGATGATTTCCAAATCCCGCGGTATTACCCATCATACCCCCCCAACCTTTCCATCTGTCTGACATATTTAACCCCTGCTAGTAGCCATGAGAACCATACACCCACAACCACAGAACACAATACCGGGTCGTTACATAGCCCCCCCTTTCTAAACCCTAGCCCCTAGGGTTACACAACAAAATCCTTAAACGACCCGGAGGTCGCATCAGTCTCTTGGGCTCCCCGTGACTCTCAGCGGTGGCCCCCCAGAACGCTCCTCTGCCCCAATGTCATTTCCAGCGCCCTCCGAAGAAGCAGCCCCCTCCCAGGCTCAGGTTGTGCTAGAGTCTCTCTCGTTAGACTGTTCCCGTGGGCTCACATCAGAGCCTCACTCCCATTCCCTACCGTTTTCCTCCCTCTGTAGGGTGCCAATCGATCCCGGTGGACCACCACCTTCCTGCTCCGTGGGGAACCTCCACCCGGTTACGTCACCTCCCCACTCTCTCTATCACCAGAACACGGCCCACCCATGCACTGTCCAGCTTTGGGCACCGCCCCTTCTTTGCGCGTGGGGTTGTGAAGCCACACACATTCTCCCGCTCCAAAGTGGCCTCCCCCTAGCGCGCGAGTTCAGTGGCGCTTTTGGCGCACCCTTGCGTTTTTCGAGTTGCTCTCTTGCGAAGGTGTGTGAGCCGCTTCTAACCGGTTCTGCAGACGACACACATAGTTCGGGCCAGGCAAAACACCCGTCGTCATTATCAGAGAGTGTGGCCAAACGTCAGTTCGGCTGGGGTGCGCAACTCACGACCTAACATTATAGTATGCTGGGGAGCACGCAGTCGATTCTTGAACAGCCCGACCTACACGCCATAAGATAAAACAGGTAAGTGGGTGTCCCAATCTCTCTGGTGTTTTGAGGTAACGATGGCCAGCT
Source organism: Salvelinus sp. IW2-2015 (assembly GCF_002910315.2). Lineage (NCBI taxonomy): Eukaryota > Metazoa > Chordata > Actinopteri > Salmoniformes > Salmonidae > Salvelinus > Salvelinus sp. IW2-2015. The sequence goes on along the minus strand of NC_036873.1, from coordinate 8,836,354 downwards.
GCTGTTGCTAATGTTCTGTTAAATCTTTCCACCAGCCCATCACTCTGGGGGTGAAGCGGAGTAGTGCGCGTCTTCTCCGCGCCTAACCGTCTACACAACTCTGAGACACCCGTGACTCGAGTTTCTTCCCTGTGTCGCTGTGAATAGACTGTGGCACCCCAAACCGACTGATTATTCCCCCACCAACGCATCAGCTACTGTCCCCGCTCCTGGTCTGGGAGAGCGTAAGCCTCCGGCCACTTGGTGAAGTAGTCCATGGCGGTTAGAATCCACCTGTTACCTGTCTGTGGTTGGAAACGGCCTACTATGTCTACCCCATCTCTCCATGGGCTCCCCTAACTGGGAATTGTTGTAGGAGGGCGTGTGACTGACCTGGAGGTCCTTTTTAGCAGCACACTCGTCGCACTGCCTCAAAAGTCTCAACATCCTCTGTGCCTTGCCAATAGAAGCCTTTACGCATGCGCTTTAACGTTTTTGGAGACCCCAAAATGCCCTGGCCTACTCCCCCATGAAGCTGCTGTAACACGCTCCGCTGCAGCCTTTTGGGCACCCACTACCTGCACACGTAATTTCTCCAGTCGCTGGCTTTTTCCACCCCCTCTGGAGCACTTCCTCACGCACTCTAAGGACTGTGAATTTAGCCCACAGTCCTTTGGTGACTGGTGGATAGAGGGGCTACTTCCCCCCACGGGCGGTCGTCTTCTCTCTTCCACCCACCGCAGCACAGGACGCAAGCTCTGCGTCCTCCTACCTGGCGACGCCTCCACTCCCCAACGTCCACAGCCTCAAGCTCCCGGCAACTGTCCCACACTCAGCATGACTTCCACCGTGGGCGGTGACCCTTCCTTCCCTGCACGTTCTCTCGTCTCCACCCGTTTGGCGCAGTACCACAGCCATCCTCAGCACACGGGCGGCGGGAACAAGGTGTCTGCATTTGCTGTGGCGAAGGCCGGCTCTGTGCTCCACTGGAAGTCGTAGGGTTGCAGCTCCTCCAGCCAGCGGGCAATTGGACCCTCGTGGTCTTGAAGGAGAGAAGAACCACTGCAGGGCGAGTGATTCCGTCCGGACCACAAACGGCAGGCCCCCCAGGTAGTACTTGAAATGGGTAACTGCTTGCACGACAGCCAAAAGCTCTTCCTTGTCACGCGTGGCGTTTTATCAGCCTTATTCAAAAAGTTTCTGCGTGAATAAGCTACTACGTGTTCCCCATCAGGGCCACGCTGAGCCAGCACAGCCCCCAAGCCCTCATTGCTGCGTCGTGGTCCAGGATGAACGGACGGTTCGGGTCTGGTGAGGCCAGGACAGGGGCCTCCATCAGGGCACGTTTGAGGGCCTCACAACGCCCGCTGGTGCTCTTCGGTCCACCGAAAAACAGTGTCCTCCTATTGAGAAGGTGGTTCAAAGAGAGCCGCTACACCCCGCAAACCCCTTCACAAACCTACGATAGTAGGATGCCAGCCCCAGGAAGCTCTTAACCTCTTTTTTTCCCCCCTGGACTGGCCACCCCCTCACAGCCTCTACTTGTCTGGCATCGTGCTGATGCCCTCACCACCAGCTGATGCCCCAGGGAACGCCACCTCCCTTTGCATGAAATTGCACTTTCCCGGGTGTAATTTTAGCCCCGCCCCCGAGATCCTCTCCAACACTCGCCTAATTGCCCCCATGCCCCCTCAAACGATGTGCCGTGCACCAATATGTCGTCTATGGTACACAACACACTCGTCTTCTCGGAACCCCCGCCAAGCCACTCTGTTCCATTGAGTCCTCTCAAAGGTGGCAGGAGCATTACAGAGCCCGAGCACAGCACCTTGAACTGCCAATGGCCCCTATCCGTGGAGAAGGCCGTTTTTTCACGTGCCCTCTGGCGATGAGGGGCACCTGCAGTAGCCACTGCGCAGATCAAGGGAGGAGAACCCGGGACCTCTCACGTGGTCTAGCGACTTATTCAATCCTCGGTAGGGATAAAGAGTCTTTAGTGGTGACAGAATTAGGCCCCTGTAGTCAACACAAAACCTAAGTTTACCCCCTTTCTTTAGGCACCATGACGAGACCGCGCGGACCATGGGCTATCTGATGGCTCAATGAAATCAAGCCCGCAACATGTCTACAATGCTGTTCTGCTGCTTCCCTCCTGGCAAGGGGATACGACGGGGCCGAATTTTAATGGGTCGGGCGTCCCCAGTGTCATTTCTGCTGACTAGGTGCGTTTGTCCTACCTATCTTCCCCCCAAGCGAAGCTATCTTTAAATCCAACAGCAGCTGCTTTAACTGTCTCTGTTGTCCCTCATCAGACCTGACAGTTCTTCAGCCACACAGCCTCGACGGCGTCGATAGCTTCCTCTTCCCCCGTCGGGCTGATGGGGTGAAGAGCCAGTTATTTTGGGCTACTGGGCTGCCTGTGCTTGCACCATGATGGGGAGTGAAGGCCGTCCGCCGCGCGGAGACAGCTGCTGCGGATGGCACAACGACCAAGGAGCAGCCGGGATGACGGTGGAGTCTCTGCAAGCTTGGAGAAAGATGGAGGGACAAGCCCTGCCCCTGCTGGCCCTCCGAAGGCGACATTCCCACTGTGGCCCCCCGACAGCCTCAAAGTGCCCGACGCTAAGTTCAACTGAGCCCCACAGTATTTTCAAAAAGTCCATTCCCAAGTATACAGGGGGTCCTGCACCGCTGTTACCCACACCGGACACCACCACAGTTCTCCCCCCCACGGTCACAGATAGCTGAACTTCCTAACATGGGGGGCTAGCTCCCCCGTGACAGTCCGTAGCTTGGACAAGGGTCGGCTCACCCGCACCCCAACAGGTAGTATGTCTGGTCTCACCAGGGTTACTGTAGAGCCCGTGTCGACCAGGGCCAAACATTCCACCCCCTCTACCTTGACGATGACATGCAGAAGTCCCAACGGTGGTACGTCCCACCACAACTACAGGACTAGGAAACCGGCGGCAGCTACACCTGGGGAGCAGGTCCCCACCCTCTGTCTGCGCTGCTGGGTACCTTCTTTGCTTACAGTGGGATTCGGGGGCGGGGGTGGCCCACGCAGCCCCCTGCCGCGCGAACCCGCTGTCGTTTCCCTGGTGACGCGGGAATCTGTCACACTCTCGACTGAATGTGCCAGAGCTGGCCACAACCCCAGCAGACAATAGGAGCTGAGCTGACACTGCGACGTTGCCTGGAGCCCCCTCTCATGACAAGCGAAGCAGTCTTGACTAGCCCGCCCAATCGTCAACCCACTTCCGGTTTGTGACCCCTGGCACCCCAGCCACCGACTGCTCTCACCCTCTGTTGACTGGCGACTTCCACTCTCACTCCCTCACCCCAGATCGCTCCCTCTTCCTGGCTATCTCCACTGCAGCGCAGAGAGATGGTGGGTCCGCCATCTGAACATGCTTACCCAGTTCGGTGAAGAGAGCGCTTCTAATAAAACTGTCCCGTGCCAGCTCGTCCTTGCACCCCAATCGGCATAGTTGCATAAGCCCGCCTGGTCAGGCTAAGAATATCACTTGCCAACGCCTTTAATGATTCCCCTGAAGTCTCTTTTTGTTACTCAGTTCAATCCGCCAGCTGTTGGGTGCGCGTCGCTGCCGAAACGGCCCCCCAATGCCTCCACTAGCGGCACCATAGTTCCCCTTTCGTCCGGGGCTAGCGTTAGCAGGCATTCCGACGCCTCCTCTGCCAGGCTCAGGCAAGCTGTAACGCTTTCGTCTCGTCAGACCACCTCCCGGCTCTTAGCCAAACAACTCAAATGGTGAAAAAAACTTCCCATTTACCTTGTCCATTGAACTTTGGTAGTTTAGCCGCTACCCGTGGCTAATGGCATAAGGTCGCCGCCATCTCTGTTTACCTAGCAGGCCAGCCATTTCCCGCACCGGTGACGTCGATATCCCCGTCGCCGTGACGTCTGCTCTCGAGCGGTGTGAAGGAAACCCGCCAGTTCTGCCATCTTGCTGACTGACAATCTAAACTCCCGCCATGTGACTCTCCAGCCTTCCTACGGCAGTCGCCGCCTGACCCTCCCGACCGGGTACCCCGAGCCCACAACGGACACTTTGTCCGACTCTTCCTTTAATTTCCGCCTCGCCCCAGCATCATGACCGTAGATGCGAGTCCGCTAACGCCAACCCGGCCTATACTGAACAGCTAACTCGCTAGTCTCTATCCCGTAGTTCGAAAGCACTTCTGACACCAATGTAATGACCCGGCTGGTCATAAAGGAAAAAGGACGGACTCTAGGTGTGCAGGTTCAGAACACAGGTTTATTTATAAACTTGGCTATTGTTTCCGGCCACAACCCACGCCGCTAAATGCCGAACGTACACATATTACCCTGTCGGGTCAAGAGTCACTCTCATAGGAACAGATCAAGGCCGAACAGAAGAGAGGAACAATGAGACAGTAATTCCCTATTGATGCATTTCCAAATTCCGCGGTATTACCCTCATACCCCCCCCACCTTTCCATCTGTCCTGACATATTTAACCCCCTGCTAGTAGCCATTGGGAACCATAACACACCCACAACCACAGAACACAAACCGGGTCGTTACAATATTTTACATTTTCATATTCATGAGAGGACACAAATGACATTTAGCGACAATTGATCAAATGTGGAACAAGTATCATTTTCATAAAATTTTTATGTAAAACTTCTTCAGTGCTCTTCCATATCACTCCACATCCTCAGCAATGCTGTTCACAGCCAAGGCATTCCGGAACTGCCTTCGATTTGCAGGCATCAGAGGACACAGCTTGAGGACAAAGGGAAGCACAGCCGAGAGCTGCCCAGTGACACGAGCCTACCAGACGCGCTAAACTGCTTCTATACCCGTTTCGAGGCAAATGACACTGAAACATGCATGAGAGCCCCAGCTGTTCTGGATGACTGTGTGATCACGCTCTCCGCACCCGATGTGAGTAAGACCTTTAAACAGGTCAACATTCACAAGGCCTCAGGGCCAGATGGATTACCAGGACGTGTACTTCGAGCATGCGCTGACCAACTGGCAAGTGTCTTCACAGACATTTTCAACCGTGTGGTGCCAGGACAACAATCTCTCCCTCAACGGGATCAAGACAAAGGAGATGATTGTGGACTACAGGAAAAGGAGGACCGAGCATGTCCCAATTCTCATCGATGGGGCTGTAGTGGAACAGGTTGAGCGCTTCAAGTTTCTTGGTGTCCACATCACCAACAAACTACCATGGTCCAAGCACACCAAGACAGTCGTGAAGAGGGCACGACAAAACCTATTCCCCCTGAAGAGACTTAAAAGATTTGGCATGGGTCCTCAGATCCTCAAAGGTTTCTACAGCTGCACCATCAAGAGCATCCTGACGGGTTGCATCACTGCCTGGTATGGCAACTACAGTACATCACTGGGGCCAAGCTTCCTGCCATCCAGGACCTCTATACCAGACGATGTCAGACGAAGGCCCTAAAAATTGTCAAAGACTACAGCCACCCTAGTCATAGACTCTTCTCCGGAGCGTCAAGTCTAGGTCCAAAGGGCCTCTAAACAGCTTCTACCCCAAGCCATAAGACTCCTGAACATCTAATCAAATGGCTACCCAGACTATTTGCATTTCCCCCCACCCACTATTTTAAGCCACTGCTACTCTCTGTTATTATCTATGCATAGTCACTTTAATAACTCTACCTACATGTACATATTACCTCAATTACCTCGGAGAAACCGGTGCCCCCGCACATTGACTCTGCACCGGTACCCCCTGTATATAGTCTCGCTATTCTTATTTTACTGCTGTTCTTTCATTACTTGTTCCTTTTATTTCTTATTCTTATTCATAATGTTTTTAACTGCATTGTTGGTTAGGGGCTCGTAAAGTAAGCATTTCACTGTAAGGTTGTTGTACCCGGCGCATTTGACTAATCAAATTAGTATTTTTTATTTTATTTGATGTTCAGCTTTTTGGACTCTTATAGCCCGATTGCTTATTTAGATTGCATGGGTGGACATTGACAGGAATAAAACCTAGTATTGATGTGGTTGTACAGTCCTAATGTACCCTCACTTGGCAACTTTGATCTCCATAGATACTATAATTATCTAGGACACAGGGATTGGTGGAAGTCATTTTGGCAAAACATTTTCTTCCCACATTGATGTAATGATGGAACCAAAGATGACACATTGAGCACACATTTGGCATGCCAAAGCTTGTTGTGCTGATTACATACGCCACCAACAAAAGTGATGGATACAATTTGGGATTTTAACTTTCCTGACCGGGACAGTCACTATATACTGGAATATAAAAGAAAACCAGAAGCCTGGACATGTGAGTAGTTATATTATTAATGAGGTAGCAATGCTGTGTGTGTGCTCAACGTTAAAATGAGGGTGTGTGGCTTTTGACAATTCAGTATGGGGTGCATGATGTAGATTTATCTCAGTTCAATCATGTCAACATTGGAAATGAGCAGAATGGTACATAGAATTTCCCACCAGCATCACTAGTCTTTCAGATAGCTTGTTGAAGCATATTATTAATATCCTTCACACACTCTTGCGTTGCAGGAAGCAAACAACACGTTGTTCCACACACTGCTTGTGATGCTCCAAAACAGTTTTTGATGAGAGTCTGAGTGAACAAATTAAAAGATAAGGACAACAGAGGACGAGAGGAAGCGAAGGATGATGAAAGAAGACAAGTGTATGACTCACCAGTAGAACCTGTTCAAATGATTGTGAACCAACTGCCATTTTTCGCCCAAAGTCTTTAGGAGGCGTACAACTGCGAAGAKGAACATCAAAAAGAGAAAGAAAAGAGAGATAGAGAGCATATCAGTCTACTTATGACAAGACAGGAAGTAAAGTGACAGTGGGCTTGAGTCATGGCAGGATAATGCTAGGYAAGAGCGTGCCCGGGGCAATYAAGCATGACACTCTAGATGACATAGCTTTAAACTGCCATCATCATTATAGCTCAGACCATTCATGTTATAGCTCAGACCATTCAGTATAGGCTCCCAAATTACATATCCTGTTTCCGGTAACACTTTACTTGACACCCAGCGTCATAACKCGTTATGACATGGTCATAACCATAGTCATGACATATTAATCATGGCGCCGGAGGGAATGGCTGCCATTTTACTGGCTCCTACCCAACTTTGCTATTTTGTTTGTTTTTGCACCTTTTTTGTAACTAATTTTGTACACAATGTTGCTGCTACCGTCTCTTATAACTTCTGGACATCAGGACAGTGAGTACTCACCTCGAACTGGATGAATATTTTTACTTTAATGAGTCCGAGGCGAKGGATATACTGCTTCCCGGAGACCAGGCCCAAATCCCCGCCATTATCGTGAAGAAAAGACGGAAATACATGGGGCGGAGGTCTGAGTGCCTTGTGAGAATTTGTCGGCGAGTGAGTAAACCACCACTACCCTCTGTATTATTTGCCAACGTGCAATCATTGGAAAACAAATTGGACGATGTACGATTAAGAATATCCTACCAACGGGACATTAAAAACTGTAATATATTGTGTTTCACCGAGACTTGGCTGAATGACGACACYGATTATATAGAGCTGGCTGGCTTCTCCGTTTTTRGGCAGGACAGAGCAGCTACATCTGGTAAGACGAGGGGCAAGGGTGTTTGTCTGTTTCTCAATAACTGCTGGTGCGCAATGTCTAATATTAAAGAAGTCTCAAGGTATTGCTCGCCTGAGATAGAATGCCTCATGATAAGTTGTAGACCACACTATCTACCAAGAGAGTTCACATCTATATTATTCYTAGCTGTCTATTTACCASCACAAACCGATGCTGGCACTAAGACTGCACTCAACGTGCTGTAAAAGGCCATAAGCAAACAAGAAAATACTCATCCAGAAGCGACACTCCTAGTGGCTAGCAATGGTGTAAAGTACTTAAGTAAAAATACTTGAAAGTACTACTTAAGTAGTTTTTGGGGGTATCTGTCCTTTACTATTTTTGCCAACTTTTACTTCACAACATTCCGAAATAAAATAATGTACTCTTTACTCCATACGTTTTCCCTGACACCCAAAAGTACTCGTTACATTTTGACAGGAAAATGGTCCGATTCACACACTTGGTCATCCCTACTGCCTCTGATCTTGCGGACTCACTAAACACAAATACTTATTTTGTAAATTATGTCTGAGTGTTTGAGTATGCCCTGGGTATCCATCAGAAATTTATGGCGTCTGGTTTGCTTAATATAAGGAATTTGTAGTGGTTTCTACATTTACTTTTAATACTTAAGTACATTTTAGCAATTGTGTTTACTTTTGATACTTAAGTATATTTAAGGCCAAATACTTTTAGACTTTTACTCAAGTAGTATTTTACTGGTTGACTTTCACTTTTACTTGAGGCATTTTCTATTAAGGTATCTTTACTTTTACTCAAGTATGACAATTGAGTACTTTTTCCACCACTGGTGGCCCGGGGACTTTAATGCAGGAAAACTTAAATCTGTTTTACCTCATTTCTATTCGGTAGCTTCACGTTCGTTGTTTGTTATTTTTGTATAGTTCGTTCAGTGTTCTCTTTTCTAAATAAATTCAAGATGAACACTTACCATGCTGCATATTGGTCCTCCGATCCTTCCAACTACTCCTCCTCAGAAGAGTGGCAGGGTTTGAAAACTATTACGGACAACAAAGGGAAACCCAGCCGCGAGCTGCCCAGTGACACGAGCCTACCAGACGAGCTAAATGCCTTTTATGCTCGCTTTGAGGCAAGAAACACTGAAGCATGCATGAGAGCACAAGCTGACCTGGACAACTGTGTGATCACGCTCTCCATAGCCGATATGAGCAAGACACGTCCTAATGTACCCTCACTTGGCAACTTTGATCTCCATAGATACTATAATTATCTAGGACACAGGGATTGGTGGAAGTCATTTTGCAAAACATTTTCTTCCCACATTGATGTAATGATGGAACCAAAGATGACACATTGAGCACACATTTGGCATGCCAAAGCTTGTTGTGCTGATTACATACGCCACCAACAAAAGTGATGGATACAATTTGGGATTTTAACTTTCCTGACCGGGACAGTCACTATATACTGGAATATAAAAGAAAACCAGAAAGCCTGGACATGTGAGTAGTTATATTATTAATGAGGTAGCAATGCTGTGTGGTGTGCTCAACGTTAAAATGAGGGTGGTGTGGCTTTTGACAATTCAGTATGGGGTGCATGATGTAGATTTATCTCAGTTCAATCATGTCAACATTGAAATGAGCAGAATGGTACATAGAATTTCCCACCAGCATCACTAGTCTTTCAGATAGCTTGTTGAAGCATATTATTAATATCCTTCACACACTCTTGCGTTGCAGGAAGCACAACAACACGTTGTTCCACACACTGCTTGTGATGCTCCAAAACAGTTTTTGATGAGAGTCTGAGTGAACAAATTAAAAGATAAGGACAACAGAGGACGAGAGGAAGCGAAGGAGGATGATGAAAGAAGACAAGTGTATGACTCACCAGTAGAACCTGTTCAAATGATTGTGAACCAACTTCCATTTTTCGCCCAAAGTCTTTAGGAGGCGTACAACTGCGAAGAAGAACATCAAAAAGAGAAAGAAAAGAGAGATAGAGAGCATATCAGTCTACTTTATGACAAGACAGGAAGTAAAGTGGCAGTGGGCTTGAGTCATGGCAGGATAATGCTAGGGAAGAGCGTGCCGGGGCAATAAAGCATGACACTCTAGATGACATAGCTTTCAACTGCCATCATCATTATAGCTCAGACCATTCATGTTATAGCTCAGACCATTCAGTATAGGCTCCCAAATTACATATCCTTGTTCGGTAACACTTTACTTGAACACCAGCGTCATAACCCGTTATGACATGGTCATAACCATAGTCATGACATATTAATCATGGCGCCGGAGGGAATGGCTGCCATTTTACTGGCTCCTACCCAACTTTGCTATTTTGTTTGTTTTTGCACCTTTTTTGTAACTAATTTTGTACACAATGTTGCTGCTACCGTCTCTTTATAACTTCTGGACATCAGGACAGTGAGTACTCCTCGAACTGGATGAATATTTTTACTTTAATGAGTCCGAGGCGACGGATATACTGCTTCCCGGAGACCAGCCCAAATCCCCGCCATTATCGTGAAGAAAAGACGGAAATACATGGGGCGGAGGTCTGAGTGCCTTGTGAGAATTTGTCGGCGAGTGAGTAAACCACCACTACCCTCTGTATTATTTGCCAACGTGCAATCATTGGAAAACAAATTGGACGATGTACGATTAAGAATATCCTACCAACGGGACATTAAAAACTGTAATATATTGTGTTTCACCGAGACTTGGCTGAATGACGACACAGATTATATAGAGCTGGCTGGCTTCTCCGGTTTTTCGGCAGGACAGAGCAGCTACATCTGGTAAGACGAGGGGCAAGGGTGTTTGTCTGTTTCTCAATAACTGCTGGTGCGCAATGTCTAATATTAAAGAAGTCTCAAGGTATTGCTCGCCTGAGATAGAATGCCTCATGATAAGTTGTAGACCACACTTCTACCAAGAGAGTTCACATCTATATTATTCATAGCTGTCTATTTACCACCACAAACCGATGCTGGCACTAAGACTGCACTCAACGTGCTGTAAAAGGCCATAAGCAAACAAGAAAATACTCATCCAGAAGCGACACTCCTAGTGGCTAGCAATGGTGTAAAGTACTTAAGTAAAAATACATGAAAGTAGTACTTAAGTAGTTTTTGGGGTATCTGTCCTTTACTTTGGTTCATCCTTGGGAGCAATTTCCAAATGCCTGAAGGTACCACATGCATCTGTACAAACAATAGTACGCAAGTATAAACACCATGGGACCACGCAGCCGTC
>NC_036873.1:8797351-8822277 GCF_002910315.2 Salvelinus sp. IW2-2015 | reverse complement strand
TCAAACCGCTCAGCAAGGAGACGCATTCTGTCTCCTAGAGATGAACATAGGCTAAATCATAGGSAATATCATTTTGGCATTTTAATTCAAATGACTTTCCTGAAAGCTACCCCTAGCCTTATGGACACGCCGCCTATGCCTTTTAATGTGGCATAAACACAACCAGTCATGATGTTTTCATCTGATTGTCAATTACTTAACAAAGTGGCTACCCGCGCACATTCGTCCACTCACAAAATATAATTTTTGCACTGTGAACCCGCAATTTGTAGAATGGAAAGAGACATCTGTTACCAAACACCTATGTGTATTGTAATGGCATTCCATTCTGCAATTGTCATTAGGCTAAAATTGTACCCGGTGTTGTGCCGAAAAGCCCCCCTCGCGTGAACGCGCACGCACTCAATTCTTCATTGCTGCGACTTGCTTGCTAGTTGGGATTTCTGATCACGTTAGGCTGCGTTTCATTTCATACTTATGTCGGTTTGATCGTGGGGGAGGCACTAGTAATGTCTGCAGTTTTCGGTTTGGCTATTTGTTTCAAGTGTATTAGTCTATATATAGATCTCTTTGCCAAAATATGTCATCTCTCCCACGTCTTATTTGACTAGTACTTGTTCTGAAACGTTTATTGCTTGCCTACATTTTACTCCCTCCTCTGTTTTAATATAGCACACATACATTAATTATTAATTTGGTTGCCTATGCTGACTGAAGTTTGTTTATAGAAAGTATTTGACTCTGATGTGTACCACAGAAAGTATTTCACTCTAGCCACAAAATTAAGGAAATTAGAAGGGGGGGGGTTCGGCAAGGCTATTATTGCGCAGAAAAAATACATGTAAAGATGTATAGACTACTTCAAATTATCTTTTGCTGGATGACCTGAGCCAACTGTGCCACTTCTGTGGGGAGGTGTACAATAATGAGGAAGACACTAATTGAGTAATTGCTTGTTCACTTCTAAAGGCACATTTTTTTAGGAGTACGAATTTGTATAAGCAGTAATACTTCTAGAGGTAGTATCATCWGCTTTGTCTGATAATGAAATAATTGTAATTCAAGAAAATGTATTTAATGTTTTAAATATATTAKCATTTTTCATCATACATTWSAGAMTGGTTGTGACCGCTGCCCACGATGGTTCCACCAGTCCTGTATGAAAACCATCCCATTGGAGGATTATGTCTGCGCTGCCTGTCAGGACTAGGTCAGGCTTGAGGCAGGGGCGAAAATCTGATATCAACCTTGGAGGGGACAATTACATTAAATTTTCTCAAGAGCAATTCCTGAGGGGGACACCAAAAGTAGTGCTGTAACACATAGCATACGTTGTTATATGTTAAATGTATATTGATGAACCATAATTCCTACAACTGGATAATTGATAGGTACAGTAGTTAACTGAAGGGTTTTCCCACTTGTTCAAATGTTTAAATCATTATAATTCTACTACTAATAATAGTTATAGCAGTGCTCCTTACCAGTCCAGTATGTATGCAGGTATTCGTACTTACAACCAGCAATATCAAGAAAGGTCAGTAGTGACAATGGTACTGTACACTGTATGGGTGTAGTTTTCATAAATACAATGAACATGGTGTGATCACTCTAAAATAATCTCCTTGAGAACCATCACAAAGTTGGTCTCTGTATTGAATTGACCTTTTAATTTGACTTTTTCTGATACATTTATATGTAATTAAATATGTGCACCTGGCCTGAGTCTACTACAAATCTTTGCAAGAACAAAAAGCTTAAAATAAGTACAGTTCTAAAAGCAAAAATAACTACTTCAATGAAAAACCCAAATAAATCAAACAAATATCCTTCAGTCAGTGTTCAACTCTTCAAACAGCAGCTATGGACAAGTATGTCGCACAAAGTATGCAATTTTAAATAAATAACATGAAATAAATAATTTGTAAGTGTACTGAAAACTACTAAACAAAAGAAACAAATATCAATTACACCGGGGTCTCAACAGGGGTCCATGGACTAATTGCAAGGGTCCGTGAAATAAAAAAGTGTAATGAATGTAGTCAGTACCACAAGGTTTCCAGTAAGTTTACATATAATAAAGAGGGGGTGGAGTCCCTGAGGACGCGCTCAAAACCTTGCCTCAAAAATATGCAGGGTTCAGTACCCAAAAAGGTTGAGAACCACTGCTATACACACTACTGAACAAAAGAACCGAGCATATGTTTGCGGGTTTCCTCACAACACATCAGTTGCCCATTTCGCAATGCCCTCGCTGTTGTCTCCGACACCCTGTATAGCCCAATAAACTCCTTGTGAGGGACATGGTCATGGTCAAATAACGCAGACAGACATTCTCCTGTTCAGCACCAGAGACATCTTGAGTACCATCAACAATTAATGAAAATTGTACAATCGGAAGAGACCTAATCTCAGCTGCCTCGAATGACTATTGGCCATGATGTTCAGAATTTTCATTTCATTCTGTGCTTTGGGGCCTGTGTACATTGTGGTACGCTCTGTTAACCACTTTCAGTAAAATGGGATCATCTCTTTCTGCCCTAAGTTTCAAAATCTGGTATAAATTCCCACTGTCATCCGTATGGCCTCTAAAGGCTTGTCCCTGTCTTACTACATGCCGCACCGAACTAACAATTTTCATCAAGCAATGCCTTGCGTCATCCTGCTGTTTACCCACGCGCTGGATAACTGGACACTGATTGGATTTAGCTGGTGTGTGTTACAATACAAAGTGGCGGTGGGTTTGGCAGTTTTGATGTGCTGTGAATTTTTCAATGGCTTTTCTCCAGTTCCTAATCCTGCACTAATGACGGAAGCATCTGCTCTTTGGCCAAAAGATGGCTGGCTTGAAACCCTTGGCTACAGTGAAAAACACAACACTCCTTTTTTGATGGATTATAATGTAGCAGGGGAATCAGAAACCATCTCTCTTGAAACGTCAACACTCTGTTGGCAAGAGTTTGCGGTTCTATAAATTGTGGGTGTGGCTGATATGGTTTTGTGCCATCACTGTGGTAACTGGACAATGCTGTGCCACTGTCCCCTATACTGGTGCTGCTGGCAACAAGGGTGACACTTGGTCCTGCCGTGGCTGTGACACTGTCCTCTGAAGTCTCTCTCCCTGGTCTTTCCCTTTCACCACCCTAACTGACTCACAGTCTGTCTCCTAGAAAAGAAATAAGGTGTTTGCCGTACTCGTAACTACGGTACCCAAAAACACAATTAATCACAACAGCAATACCATTGCCGTAAACAAATCTTAGTTTAGTCACCAGTTTAAGTTGAGAGTGGGGGTATCCATGGCATTTTCCAATTATGTCCCTATTTTCAAGTCAAAAAAATTAGAACCTTTCATAATGTTGCCAACAAAGACTCAACAAACTTACCTGAGACTCCCTGTCTGCCAATCTGTCCTGCATTATCTGTCCCAGCTCTGCTGTCTGTGTGCCATCTGTTGCCTGCTCTGCCTAATGACATCATTGTGAAACATTTCCATTAGCATTTCACTTCTTTCTTATGAACATTTTATCAACTAGTCTTTGAGATATTAGGATACTAGAGTTCTTACTATGCGTTTTGTGTACTGACAAATACTCTGATGTCCGTCTTCTTTACTTTTTTCTGCCATTTTTCTACCTGGCTGGCTGGCCTAGCTGCACACACACACATTTACACAACACATGCTGCGCAACCTTTTGTAATTTTAATAGTTTGTTTCATATTGGCTGGCTTCCAACAATAGCTGAATTTGTCAAGCTAGCGAGCACCAATTCCGTTTCTGTGTGTTTGCTATAATCTTTGCTACCTGGTTAAATAAAGGTGAAATAAATTAAATTAAAAAAAGTTCACTAGCGACAATTTATTTTTGCAACGAGACCATTAATATATTTAAGACAATGGTAGAAGAGAGTGTAGTTCTGTTCTGTTCAGTTTGGACTTCAGTTTATCGCTAACCTTATCACAGGGAGTCGAAGCACTACAGCTGCATGCTGATCTTGGAATAAACTGACGATAGCAAAGATTCCATCTTTGACGACTCACATAAATGGAATAGGTACTAGCTAGCTTGATAGTTAATGTTGCTTTAGTTTGCGCGCTAGCTCTGCAAATTCAGCTAGTGTGTGAACCCTGTCAACATAAAAAATAAATAAATAACATTGCTATGGACCTGCTATGGATTGACTGGACTAACCTCACGTCAGTTACGTACATGTCCTTTCGGACAGTAGATACGAACCTCTATTACCTTGCCAGCTAAAGAACTGGCAGTGGATCAAACCATTGTGAGGCAAAGGGCGGGGGGGGTCGCAATCTTTTGAAACTTAAAAACGCGCTATTAAGTGTCTATAATCAGCACAAGTGCTTTCATTGCGTATTATTAATATTATTAAAATTACATAGTTATGTTTACAGCGATATATTGGTGGGGTACAAATCATATTTTTCCCAAGATGGGGGGTCGTGTCCCCCCGTCCCCCTGGGATTTCCGCCTATGAGTTCCAGGCAACGGTAATCACCTGGAAACGTTCCATAAAAAGTGGACTAAATGTTCAGTCGAGCTGTTGCAGCTTTCCAATATTTGTTTATGTTATATATTGTCTTTTTATATTTGATTATTGTCATTTTACATCTTATTATGCAAAGATCGAAAGGTGTATTTCGTATTTAATGTTTGTTAACAAACTGAACTTTCTGTGATGTTTTTGTGTTGAGTGATAATATGTGTGTATTATCATTTTCTTAAACATTACAAAATGTTTCTCAATAAAAGTGTATTTCTTTATACTCTAATGTTGCTTTCTGTGGCACACTCTACTGGTCAACATGAGCTACTAATGATTCTGAAGTGTGCAAGGCCTTGCAGTTCCAAGATACAAGGGGGAGAATTTCTTCAGGCAAGAAAATACCCTTGCCGAAATATTTTCTTATAGACAAACTTCACTTCAGCATAGGCAACCGAAATTATAATTAATATATGTGTGTTATATTAAACAGAGGGAGTAAAATGTAGGCAAGCAAAAACATTTCAGAACAACTACGAGTCGAATGGGAAAGATGACAAATTTTGGCAGAGATTTTTTTATAGACTAATACACTTGAAACAAATAGCCAAACCAAAAACTGCAGACATTACTGGTGCCTCCCCGCTATCAAACCGACATAAATAATATAATGAAACGCAGCCGAACGTTAACAGAAATCTCAACCACAAGCAAGTCGCAGCAATGAAGAATTGAGTGCGTGCGCGTTCACGGCGAAGAGTGTGGGGGGGGGGTTCTGGCAGGGGGGAGCTTTTCGGTACAACACCTGATCCAGTTGTGTGGGAGAGAGATTTAGAGCGAGACAGTACACCTGGTCCATACAATGTGTCTGTATGGGTCTCATGTGGTACAAGTTCACGCACTTCTCAAGCTGCTTCAGCGTGTGCATGCATGTGTTGGTGTGATGTAAGTGTTAATGGCTCAGTGACAGACTAAGGGTTGAGTCAAATGGCTGGGCTTTTCATGAGCAGGTAGTTGTATCAGACACTTCCCTTATTGTACCAGATCAGTTAGCTATCACAGTTCAGTTATATCACATACTTCAGTGAGTTATATCAGATACCTCAGTTATTTCAGACATCTAAGTAAGTGATATCACATATCTCAGTTATATAACAGCCGTGGACGAGATAGATTTTATTCAATACATCAAAGTGAAACTATAAGCGAATGTAATTAGATCTCAGGCTAAAACATAGGCAAATCAAAGTGTCAAAAATATTCACAATCAAAACAGAAGATTCCACTCAGTGCAATATCCTATAATGCGAAACATTGCTAAAAAAAACACACATGGGAATTATCTGGCAGTGTGCTTCATGTTCTATTTTGTGTGTGTGTGTGTGTGTGTGTGTGTGCGTGCGTGCACTCTCATAAATATTAATAAAACTTGATGGAGTACACGTTTACTTGCAAGTTTGGGAATTAAAGAACAAACTGTCCCTGAATTTCCATAATCAGATCCATCATTTGATGGCGCAAGTCCCTCTTGCCGTATCGTTTCAAAATACTGTATGCATGGGCAAATAAACATTGTATAATGAGCTGACTATCTCAGTCTTAAATGCATGGATATCTCTCTTTCTCTCTCACCGTCCGTCTTTCTCTCTGTTGGTTATATTAGATACCGGTTTCATGTCTGTCTGTCTTACTCTCGTCATCCTTTTCCATGTGTCCCATTGAGATTTAATTAACGAAAGATGGATGCAAAGGGTCTCTGCACCAAGGGGTAGCGCCATAAATGACCGTGCATACAATACAAATACGATGAATGTCATTTATGCTAGGCTACAAATAAGATACAGTAACCCTCAAATCAACAGCTATARACAACAAAGAGTTTCACATAACACTGCTTGCTGTACCTCATTGATCATTGTAAAAGTAAACATTTAAAATTCATACTTTGATTTCTCTCTCTCCCTTCTGTCTCACTTCCCTCCACCTCTCTCTATCTCCGTGCTTCGCTCCTCTTCTCTCTCAGCGTGAACAAATAAGCATTGAGCCGCCAATATCTGACAGACACACACACACTGCGTGCGCATGCACGCATGGGTTTAAAAGTGCTGCCAACACATCGTGCGCATRACATCTTCTCCATCACATCTTCTCAAGTGTCTGCGCAGAGAAAGCAATGTCCCCCTCTCCTCACGCCGCCACTGATACGCGAGAGGGAGACTGATGYTTGGACGTCCGGTGCTTATCTTTATAACCCTCCCCAGCAGACATGCGAGTTGCGTGTCTGTGGCTCTCCATCACCTATTTGGCCACCAGCCTCGACGGGTTGGGGGCACGGGAATACAACAACTCAACCATTTTCGGCGGGGGTCTCTTTGTGGATGCAGAAGGGCTGCTGAACCTGTCAGACCCGTACACGCCCAACCTGACAAATGTCTTCTCGCTTGACCTGGACGAGGGCACGCTCGCGGACTGGCGCTCCATGGCAGTTAAAAATTGCTACGGTGGAGAGTCCCATGACCGGACAGTGAAATCCCTGCTGGTCCTGGCTTACTCGTTCATCATTGTCATCTCGCTGTTCGGAAACACGCTGGTGTGTCACGTGGTGATCCAGAACAAGCGGATGCACTCCGCCACGAGCCTGTTCATCATTAACCTCGCGGTGGCAGACATTCTCATCACGCTGCTCAACATGCCCTTTACTTTGGTGCGATACGGACCGGGGACATGGCAACCTCGCTACTGTCTATGGGCACAGGCACAACAAATATCACTGTACACAAATGACCACACACACACACACACACACACACACAAGAGCGTCTTTGAAATTCTTGCGGTATAGAAATGCTATCTATTATTTTTAAATTTTTCATCATGGTAGATCAGTGATTATCTCCGGAAAGTGGAAGAACGCGTGGGTTTTTAAATCATTTGAACCATTTTTCCACAGGTGGTTTGAATGATGAGAGTCCTTGCAGTGAGGGGGATATGTCTGTGTTAAATCGATCTATTAAGTGCGTATGGATAGGAAGGCTCCAGCTTTTCATCACGCAATCATGCCAGTAGAAAACAGCCTTGTCAACATGCCTGTGTGGTCTCCCTCAGATCCGTTTTGTGAATAGCAGCTGGTGGTTCGGGAAGGGAATGTGCCACATCAGCCGGTTCGTCCAGTATTGCTCCCTGCACGTATCCACACTCACGCTCACGGCAATCGCGCTGGACAGACGCCAGGTAGGCTAACGGTCATGCATCAAATCGGTGAATATCGTGAATGTCCTGTGTGTGCTTCTTCTAATTAAAGGGTTGCAGTTTGCTTGGCCTAGTAAAATAAAAGCTGTAAAGGAAAGCTGTAAGGAAAGCGTCAGCACTCGAAAGCGCGAGGGGGAGCTGTCCAASCGGCAGTGCTGAAAGTGCCTTAGCTCAAGAGGTTTCTCAAATAGACTCGCAAATTGTCAGCTTGTAACCAGTGAATCACCAATCACCAGGCTGACAGTTTGATACAGGCAACAAAAGCAACTATTCTGCTGTTTTGTCCTCTTATAAATATATTTTTGGGTATAGGTCTATTTCAATGGAGCGTGACAGTCAATTATTGGTTTATTGCCACAGTTTGAGGGACAAGGCAGCTTCCAAGCTATAGGGACAGTATGTTATTTTCTGGCATCTGCTGTAGTCTATCCTTTCAATAGAAAGAATATTTGACGGTTTTCACATTTAGTTGTTTTTCATAGAGTTGTCATGGATATGAGTGGATATGAGTCTACTATGTATTTATGAGCTACAGAGCTCAAGCTGAGTTTGAGTACCATTTTTATCTCAAACTAAAAGTGTGGTTTGTAAGGGAGGAGTGTGGAACAGAGAACAGCAGCAGGTGTGTGTAATGGAGTGTGTGTCATGGAGAATGTGTGCGGCCTGGTGTGTATAATGCGGCCTGATAAAAACACTGTGTGTGTGCGTGTGTGTGTGTGTGTGTGTGTGCACAGGTCATTCTCCACCCTCTGAGGCCCCGCATGTCCCCGACTCGCGGCGTTGTGTGTGTGATTCTCATCTGGGTCCTGGCCAGCTGCTTCTCCTTGCCTCATGCCATCTACCAGAAGCTCCTAACCTTCGTGTACAGGTACACACACACACACACACACACACAATAAATCGATAGAACAAACACTACACTTCCGTGCACAGGTACCCACACACACACACAATAAATTGATTGAAATTGATAGAACAAACACTTCACCTTTGTGTACACAATAACCACCAGGTGTACTTTTCTCACAGTTCTCTCTTCCCTCCAGCCTCTCTCACTCTCCCTCTCCCTACATTTATCATTAGATGTTTTGTTTAGGGGTTTCAAATGTTGTTGCTGTTTCTCTTGTTGACTTTTCATGACTGTATTCTTCTCTGTGCTATACTCATAGCTGGTTATGTGCTCTCTCTATCGTCCTCCAATCTCCTTCTCACTCTCCCCTATCTTCCCCTCCTTCTCACTCCCMCTCCATTTTCTCTCTCAGTAAGGAGAAGGTGCGCAGCCTTTGTGTCCCCGACTTCCCCGAGCCCTCTGACGTCTACTGGCAGTGCATTGACCTCCTCACCTTCATCCTCCTCTACGTCCTACCCCTCCTCATCATCACCGCCGCCTACTCAACCGTGGCACGCCGCCTGTGGCGCCGTAACGCTATCGGGGACACCACCACTGCGCAGTTCGCTGTGCAGCGGCGGAAGCGGCGGCGCACCCTGGCTATGTTGTTGGTGGTTGTTGGGGTGTTCGCGGTATGCTGGTTCCCTCTGAACTGCTACGTGGTGCTTCTCTCCAGCCAGGCCATTCAGTCATCCAATGCCTTGTATTTCTGTTTTCATTGGCTGGCGATGAGCTCGACGTGTTACAATCCCTTCATCTACTGTTGCCTGAACCCCGCCTTCCGCCAGGAGCTAAGGCTGCTATTGGGCATGTGCCGGAGGAGGGGGCGTGGAGGGTTGGGGCCGGTGCTGGTGSCTCCACCCTCCTGCGCACTCTGCCACAGAGCCGCCTGGCCGGAGAGCCGCACCTGTTCTCGACCGAGTCACGCCTCTTCACACCCAGGCCGCGCCTCCTCTCGGCCAAGCCACTCCTCGTCCTTTCACCAGCCTCCTAAAGACAGGCATGTCCTTTTCTCTGCTAGACATGCCAAAAAAACAGACATCCTATCAGTGGAGCCTATAGTAGCTGTCAGTTAACTACAACTACCAGAATGCACTTGGGTTGGGATTGAGTGAATGATTGAGTTTATTTGACAATTAAAGACATGTAAAGTTGCTACATTTGGTGGTGAGTCCTGTTGAAGGACTACGTTATCTGCTAAAGACGGTTGGGGCTCTAGAACAGGAAATGTATCATCTTTTAACTTTCATGACAGCGCCACCTTCGGGAAGAAAGGTCTCACATGGATGGGAACAGGGTGTGGTGAGGTCTGGCAACAAATGCAACACCCAAACYAACAACTACTCTGTTAGCACATATTGTATACACTGAGTGTACAAAACATTAAGGACAGCTTCCTAATATTGAGTTGCACCTCCCCCTTTTTGCCCTCAGAACAGACTCAATTCYTCAGGGCATGGACTCTACAAGGTGTCGAAAGCGTTCCACAGGGATGCTGGCCRGTGTTGACTCCAACGCTTCCCACAGTTGTGTCAAGTTGGCTGTCAAGTTGGCTGGATGTCCTTTCTGTGGTGGAACATTCTTGATACAGGCGGGAAACTGTTGAGCATGAAAAACCCAGCATCATTGCAGTTCTTGATACAAACCGGTGCGCCTGCCACATACCCCGTTCAAAGGCACTTGTCTTTTGTCTTGCCCATATACCCTCTGAATTGCACACATACACAATCCATGTCTCAATTGTCTCAAGGCATAAAAATCCTTCTTTAACCCGTCTCCTCCCCTTCATCTACACCGATTGAAGTGGATTTAACGAAGTGACATCAATAAGGCATCGTAGCTCTCACCTGGATTCAGCCGGTCAGTCTATGCCATGGAAAGAGCAGGTGTCCTTAAWGTTTTGTACACTCGGTGTATATTAGCAGGACGGTATTGTCGCGGCATAGATAGTTCTGCTTTTCCTCGGGACCGCGTTGCAAGACATCTGTTTGTTCTGTCTCTGGCCAGTTCTTCTGTCTCGCTTTTCAAATCATTCACAGAGAATTATAGCCATCATTGGACTTCAAAAGGCAGAGACGGCGAACGTGGAGTTTTGCCGTTTCAACAGTTGCGGTTTATTCCATATRCCATTCCTACAAAAAAAGTAATATTGTCTTCATTCCCACTGATTGACCATGTCTCGCCCACTGCACACAAATTGTTATGTTTTGTGGATCCCTGCCAGCTTTCTAGTGAGTTTTTGTTGAAGACACTTTCTAGCCAGTGGGAAATCTTGACTGTGAGCGCGGTATTCTGCTCCCTGAGTTTCACTGCTGCTGCCGGGGAGTTGCAGGAAGGAGAGGGGCGCTGATGGAGCTAGAGTTTGAAGGAACAATCTGTGACTTTCACTTCCAGTCGAATGTGCTATCCCTGCACTCTTGTATACTGTGGGGGCGGGTCTCGCTTGGCAAATGTAACTGACGGTTACCCACAGAATTGAAGTAACTCTGTAGCAGGTGCTGTACATTTGCCAAGATCCACTCCTAAAGTTTACAAACAAGTGCGGGGGAAACACTTTTAACCGCTGACTGTAAATGAAAGAAGTAGATCGAATCTTTAAGAACTGATTTAGTTCAGGTCCATGGGAAAGAAGAATGTTATGGAGGTGGGGTGAAGATTTTTTGCTCCAGACGTTTCCTCCCTACATCTGCTGGCAGTCTCTGTATAAGATACAGGTTGAAACATGGACACCTGACTACACACGTGGTGATGGCTATTAGTCTCCGGTACTTTTGTGGTCCCCGAAAATGTGTGCCACGTCACTGCGGTCTCTCGCTCTGCTGTGTGTGATTCTTGCTAGCTGTCACTCAAATGGCGAGGGGCTGAAGCTCATTGGCCAAAACTCTAATTGCTAGGGGGCTGGCCCACGTGGGGGTAAATGTAAGGAGAATGCCGCTTGCACAGCTTCCTGAAAACAGTCCCTTTCAGCCTAGGGATTTTGTGGCTAATTGACATAAAATAGTCACTCTGCTCATAGATTATTGATGTACTGTATGTATACATATTGACACATCCAGCCCAAAGCGGGAGGTTAAAAAAATACTTAAAAAATACTAGTTGCCAAAGTACCAGAGCATAAATATGCTTTCAGTTGGATAAATAAATGAAAGTACCAGACCAGACCTTTTAAGGACTGATTGAGTTCAGGACTGTGTGAAATAAGAAAGTGGTACACTATACTTGACGGAAGGAACCCTATAGGCCTGGTCAAAAATAGTGCACGAAAGGGGAATAGGGTGCCATTTGGGACACTTCCTATAATGAGAAGGCTACTGCTTGAATGCTACGTTATGCATTAGCGTGTTGGAAATTAGGCACTCAGTAATCTCGCCCGCAGGCACAATTACAGAGTGAGCCGGCTGGTGGACAAGATGAYGCACTCAGAGTCAACGGGTTCTGTTCTGCTGTTGGTGGTACTGTTAACCAGACCTTGGATACAATTTTATTTGTTTTCTTTAAAACACTTTATATCCATTTTATTTAGCTGACCAAGAGCGCCAGGTGGGTGGGGTTTGCACCTTTGGGACTATTCTATTGTAGGGCAAGCTAAATCAAGCGCACTTAAAGTATGTGAAATTAAACAAGTTCCTCTTTCACCAAGACCTGATGGTGATTTGAATGACAGATTTGTACATGTCTGTGTGTGTTAATGTTTTCCTCTTAATTCATTTGAATGGTGAGCGGACCAGGTGAAGAGTGTGAGTATCTGTGACCTGATGTTCACGTGTARAGACGATAATGATGGTGGTTTAAWCCTGACATTTGAACATGCTTGTGTTTATGCTTGGTTTCATTAAAGTTGTTCTTGTTTTGAATGTTTTGAATGTTGATGCCAGGGTCAAATGTCAGATGGTGGTAACAACAGGCATGAGCATCTGTAATATTATGGTTATGTGATGTAAATGTGGGATCTTAATTGTGAATTCTCCCTCTCTCTATCTGTGCTTTCTGAGATCCATTGCCTTAACTCATAGTGCACATCAACTCAGCAAAAAAAGAAACGTCCTCTCACTGTCAACTGCGTTTATTTTCAGCCAACTTAACATGTGTCAATATTTGTATGAACATAACAAGATTCAACAACTGAGACATAAACTGAACAAGTTCCACAGACATGTGACTAACAGAAATTGAATAATGTGTCCCTGAACAAAGGGCGGGTCAGTATCTGGTGTGGCCAKCAGCTGCATTAAGTATTGCAGTGCATCTCCTCATGGACTGCACCAGATTTGCCAGTTCTTGCTGTGAGATGTTACCCCACTCTTCCACCAAGGCACCTGCAAGTTCCCGGACATTTCTGGGGGGAATGGCCCAAGCCCTCACCCTCTGATCCAACAGGTCCCAGACGTGCTCAAAGACTGACATTCCTGTCTTGCAGGAAATCACGCACAGAACGAGCAGTATGGCTGGTGGCATTGTCATGCGGGAGGGTCATGTCAGAATGAGCCAGCAGGAAGGGTACCACATGAGGGAGGAGGATGTCTTCCCTGTAACGCACAGCATTGAGATTACCTGCAATGACAACAAGCTCAGTCCGATGATGCTGTGACACACCGCCCCAGACCATGACGGACCCTCCACCTCCAAATTGATCCCGCTCCAGATTACAGGCCTCGGTGTTACGCTCATTCCTTCGATAATAAACGCGAATCCGACCATCACCCCTGGTGAGACAAAACCGCGACTCGTCAGTGAAGAGCACTTTTTGCCAGTCCTGTCTGGTCCAGCGACGGTGGGTTTGTGCCCATAGGCGACGTTGTTGCRGGTGATGTCTGGTGAGGACCTGCCTTACAACAGGCCTATAAGCCCTCAGTCCAGCATCTCTCAGCCTATTGCGGACAGCCAGCACTGATGGAGGGATTGTGCGTTCCTGGTGTAACTCGGSCAGTTGTTGTTGCCATCCTGTACCTGTCCTGCAGGTGTGATGTTCGGATGTACCGATCCTGTGCAGGTGCTGTTACACGTTGTCTGCCACTGCAAGGACAATCAGCTGTCCATCCTGTCTCCCTGTAGCGCTGTCTTAAGCGTCTCACTGCACGGACATTGCAATTTATTGCCCTGGCCACATCTGCTGTCCTCATGCCACCTTGCAGCATGCCTAAGGCACGTTCACGCAGATGAGCAGGGACCCTGGGCATCTTTCTTTTGGTGATTTTCAGAGTCAGTAGAAAGGCCTCTTTAGTGTCTTAAGTTTTCATAAATGTGACCTTAATTGCCTACCGTCTGTAAGCTGTTAGTGTCTTAARGACCGTTCCACAGGTGCGTGTCCATTAATTGTTTATGGTTCTATGGGAAAGCATGGGAAACAGTGTTTAAACCCTTTACAATGAAGATCTGTGAAGTTTTGGGATTTTTACGAATTATCTTTGAAAGACAGGGTCCTGAAAAAGAGACGTTTCTTTTTTTGCTGAGTTTCTTTTTGTTGTGTACATGCCTTTCTCATAACACTACACTTTCCTTTTGAGATATTTATCAATTTGTTAATGAATTATGATGATCCACCAATGATTGTGTTATAGATGTGTCTGTGTTTGTAATATTACATATAAGTGACTCAAGGTGTAAAATGTATATTTTTGCTTTACATGGTCAGCCCTGCACCAGCCAGATTGTGTGTGTGTGTGTGTGTGCATGCTTCTGCGTGCGTGAGTGTGTGTGTGTAGATGCTTGCATGTGTGGGTCGGTATTGCCAAAGGGTTTGAATAAAGTTTCTGTTCTGGTCTAGCTCTTTAGTAGTGGATTATGACTGGCGGAGCAATTGGTCAATATGTTCATTATCCAACCCCCTTGTTGGTTTAAACTTTTTCTCTTTACAAAAGCCATTAAAGTATGCCATGTGACAACGATGGGTTGGTGTGATTCATAGATAACGGTATGGTTTTGTGCACTATCATTTCTGAACTCCCTATCTTCTTCCATTAGGTAGGTGTGTGTGTGTGTGTGTGTGTGTGTGTGTGTGTGTGTGTGTGTGTGTGTGTGTTCAATCTTTCTGATCTCCCACTCTGCCACTATTCATGAGAGTGGGAGTGATTCTGTCGAGGGAACGTGAGGTCCAAGGTCAGTTACATAAATGAGTGCAGGGCATTTCATGTAAGGCACACGAAACCCCTGAAAGATGGAAATGTGGCGTCGAAGAAGCACAAATTGGGTGACATCTGTTTGATGACCTCAAGCAAATGAATGTTGATTTAACCTCTGCCCTTTTGTAATCAAAGTACACTTTCAAGATACAGAGGTATTTACGAAAAATTCAATTTCAGTCCTGCCGTGACGAACAAGTGTGTTGACATTTACAATGCCTGCTAGGCAGCTATACACAATCTTTTCAAATTTTGGATTCACACATTGTGGTTGTGGGAGTCAATTTCAGTTTCTGTTTGACTTGTATTCTGAACAAGTCCTCATAAGAATGCAGTTACAGTGCTCCTGAGTGGAGCAGCGGTCTACGGCACTGCATCTCAGTGCTCGAGGCATCACTACAGACCCTGGTTTGATTCCAGGCTGTATCACAACCGGCTGTGATTGGGAGTCCCATAGGGTACTAGCTGGGTAGTGAAAGTCTACAAACACCTTGCACAGTGTTCACATTTTGTTGCCTTAAAAAAAAAAAAATCTAAAAGGGATTACATTGCTTAGTTTTTTTTACACAACCTACTCCACATATTTAAGGTGAAAGAAATAACTAAGATGTGTTGATTGCATGTCTTCACACCCCAGAGTGTGGAAGCACATTTGGTTGCCATTGCAGCTGTGAATCATTTTGAATAATATTCTACCAACATTGCACAATTCTTAGGGCAACATATGTCAATTTTTTTTGACAAAATTGTTCAAGCTCAGTAAATTTGCTTTTTTAGCTGACCCGGCGTGCCAGGTGGGAGGGGTTTGTAAATTTGGGGTGGTTCTATTAAGTCGGGCAATTGAAATCAAGTGCACCTAAACTATTTGYAAAAAAACAAGTACTGCTTTGACCCAGATCTGATGTCTGTCTTAGAAAAAAGGTGCTATCTAGAACCTAAAAGGATTTTTCAGCTGTCCCCATAGGAGAACCCTTTGAAGAACTCTTGGTTCCAGCTAGAACCCTTTCGGTTCCAAGTAGAACCGTTTTGTGTTCCATGTAGAACCCTTTCCACAGAGGGTTCTACGTGCAACCCAAAATGGTTCTACCTGGAACCAAAAAGGGTTTTAACTGCATGGAACCGAAAAAGGGTTCTCCTATGGGGACTGCCGAAGGACTCTTTTGGAACCCTTTTATCTAAGAGTGTAATTTTAACAACTGATTTTTACGTCTGTGTTAATGTTGAGTTCTTTATTGATTTGATTGTTGAGCGGATTGGATGAAGAATGTGAGCACCTGTAACATGATGGCCACATTTGTAAAGATGATAATAATGGGGGTTTATTTACATTTACATTTTACATTTAAGTCATTTAGCAGACGCTCTTATCCAGAGCGACTTACAAATTGGTGCATTCACCTTATGAATTCAGTGGGAAAACATTTTCACAATAGGTGCATCCTAACTCTTTTAAGGGGGGGGGTTTAGAAGGATTACTTTATCCTATCCTAGTATTCCTTAAAGAGGTGGGTTTCAGGTGTCTCCGGAAAGGTGGTGATTGACTCCGCTGACCTGGCGTCGTGAGGGAGTTTGTTCCACCATTGGGGTGCCAGAGCAGCGAACAGTTTTGACTGGGCTGAGCGGGAACTGTACTTCCTCAGAGGTAGGGAGGCGAGCAGGCCAGAGGTGGATGAACGCAGTGCCCTTTGTTGGGTGTAGGGCCTGATAAGAGCCTGAAGGTACGGAGGTGCCGTTCCCTCACAGCTCCGTAGGCAAGCACCATGGTCTTGTAGCGGATGCGAGCTTCAACTGGAAGCCAGTGGAGAGAGCGGAGGAGCGGCGGTGACGTGAGAGAACTTGGGGAGGTTGAACACCAGACGGGCTGCGGCGTTCTGGATGAGTTGTAGGGGTTTAATGGCACAGGCAGGGAGTTGCAGTAATCCAGACGGGAGATGACAAGTGCCTGGATTAGGACCTGCGCCGCTTCCTGTGTGAGGCGGGTCGTACTCTGGAATGTTGTAAGAGCATGAACCTAACAGACGGGTCACCGCCTTGATGTTAGTTGAGAACGACAGGGTGTTGTCCAGGATCACGCCAAGGTTTTAGCACTCTGGAGGAGGACACAATGGAGTTGTCAACCGTGATGGCGAGATCATGGAACGGGCAGTCCTTCACCGGGAGGAAGAGCAGCTCCGTCTTGCCGAGGTTCAGCTTGAGTGGTGATCCGTCATCCACACTGATATGTCTGGCAGACATGCAGAGATGCGATTCGCCACCTGGTTATCAGAAGGGGAAAGGAGAAGATTAATTGTGTGTCGTATGCATAGCAATGATAGGAGAGACCATGTGAGGATATGACAGAGCCAAGTGACTTGGTGTATAGCGGAGAATAGGAGAGGGCCTAGAACAGAGCCCTGGGGGACACCAGTGGTGAGAGCACGTGGTGCGGAGACAGATTCTCGCCAGCCACTGGTAGGAGCGCCTGTCAGGTAGGACGCAATCCAAGCGTGGGCGCGCCGGAGATGCCAACTCGGAGAGGGTGGAGAGGAGGATCTGATGGTTCACAGTAAAAGGCCAGCCGATAGGTCTAGAAGGATAGAGGCAGAGGAGAGAGGAGTTAGCTTTAGCAGAGCGAGCGCCTCCGTGACACAGAGAAGAGCAGTCTCAGTTGAATGACTAGTCTTGAAACCTGACTGATTTGGATCAAGAAGGTCATTCTGAGAGAGATAGCAGGAGAGCTGGCCAAGGACGGCACGTTCAAGAGTTTTGGAGAGAAAAGAAAGAAGGATACTGGTCTGTAGTTGTTGACATCGGAGGGACTGAGTTACGGTTTTTTCAGAAAGGGTGCGACTCTCGCTCTCTTGAAGACGGAAGGGACGTAGCCAGCGGTCAGGATGAGTTGATGAGCGAGGTGAGGTAAGGGAGAGAGGTCTCCGGAATGGTCTGGAGAAGAGAGGAGGGGATAGGGTCAAGCGGCAGGTTGTTGGGCGGCCGGCCGTAACACAGACGCGAGATTTCATCTGGAGAGAAAGGGGAAAAAGAGGTCAAAAGGACAGGGTAGGGCAGTTGAGCAGAACCAGCGGTGTCGTTTGACTTAGCAAACGAGGAGGATGTCGTCGACCTTCTTTCAAAATGGTTGACGAAGTCATCCGCAGAGAGGGAGGAGGGGGGGGGGGAGAGGATCTCAGGAGGGAGGAGAAGGTGGCAAAGAGCTTCCTAAGGGTTAGAGGCAGATGCTTGGAATTTTAGAAGTTGGTAGCAAAGTGGATTTAGCAGCAGAGACAGAAGAGGAGAATGTAGAGAGGAGGGAGTGAAAGGATGCCAGGTCCGCAGGGAGGCGAGTTTTCCTCCATTTCCGCTCGGCTGCCCGGAGCCCTGTTTATACCTGATGAATGTTTTAAATGTTGACGCTTTGGTTTACTGTGAGTTGATGGTAACATTAGGCATGACCGTCTGTAATATTACTTTTTTTTTTCTCTCTCTCTCTCTCTCTTTCTCTCTCTCTCCTCATAGTGTACATGTTTTTAGCTTCATATGGTCAGCCCTGCACTAGCCAGAGAGTGTGTGTGCTTGTGTATGTGTGTTTGCACCTGCTTGTATGTGTGGGTTGGTATTGGCTTACGACTGGCTGATTGTTTACCGAGTAATTGGTCAATATGTTCATTATCCAACCCATTGATGGTTGGAACTATTTCTCTTTTCAAAAGCCACGTGACAAGGATGGGCTGGTGTGATTCATAGATGATGATATTGTTTTCTGGACTTCCTCCTTTAAGTCTCTGTGTGTGTCAGTCTATTTTTCTAAACTCCCACTCTGCTACTATTCATGCGAGTGGGAGTCATTTTGTCCAGTGAGCAAGAGGTCCAAGGTCAGRTATACATGATTGAGCACAGGAAATTTAATTAATGTACAGCACTGAAAGATGTTAATGGAAATGTGGCGACAAAGATTTACAAACATAGTGATTTGGGGGACTTTTGTTGTGCTGCTCTGTAAGATCTACTGCCACGGAGAGAGCGAGACCAGTGATTAACTTGACACATCGTAGCCACGGGGGTGTGGGTGCTGAGGGTGCTGCAGCCCTCCTTGAAAAATCATAATTAAAAAAAGTTCACTGGGCCTTTACTAGTCCTGTATTAGCAGACTGATAAAGCCGTCTGTAGTGCGGGCAACAAAAACGAATTTTGCCCCCCACAACAACAAAACAAAGCAGCACCCCCACTCCCAAACACCTTCCTGAAGCTATGTGTTCCATTATTCACTGAAAAGGCCCCTTCTTAATCAAATGACACTTTCATGAGAGGGAGGAGAAGATTCTGCAAATCTAAAACCAATGAAATTACAAGACATTACCTGAAATTACCTGAAGTGTGCTTCRTTTAAAGGTGTAAAATGCCTGCTAGGCTGCAATCCATTCCAATTTTGGTTTCACCCAATTTTCAGTTTCTGTTTAAATGTGATTCTGGATCAGTCCTTAAGAATGCACAGCTATTTCAAAACCGGACAAAATAACTACAAAACGGTTATTGGACAATCCCTCAACTTCTCAGTGAGAGCATATTATTTATTCATCTATTGATAGTCTAGACAAAAATATTTCTCTCCTCTGTTTATGCCTTCAGCTGTACGGCAATTCGAGCGTGGGATCATGTACCTTATTTACTGGACTTAAGTTAGTTCTGCCTGAGTGAATCTGAACACATATCAGCGACCAATATGGTGACAACCCAAATGCGTTAGATCGATRGAGCAGGAACACAGGTTCCTATGTCTTCCAATGGTGCGGCTGCTGTCGGCATTCCAAAGATGAACCAATTTGAATAAACGCTTGGAGGTAAGGATCCCAGCAGTGGTAGGTTACGTAGCCTGAAGGCGACACTTATATCACTTATTATTGGTAGGCCTGAATCACACTGCTGCTCTAATTTATTTGTGCCTTACGGATTGTGGTTGTTGTGGATGGCTGTTCACAAATATACATGTGTATTTTAACTCAATAATGGTTGAATTGAAGACGTTTCAGTTGCCTATCAATCATTGTTTTCTTTTTTTTGCTACCAGCGGTGCATTTATAATGGACACCGTTTACCATTTAAGAACCAAACAGAGGAAAACAAACGTTTCTATTGGACAAATTCAGGTAGGTCCCCGTTTCGTTCAGTTTGTTTCCGTTTAAGAAACATTTTGCAACAGAATCGAATGAATACGCCCCAGTGGCCAGCCAGTGAAAAATGCGGTTCTGCAACAGCTGCATAGTGCGGAACCCAGCCTAGAACACAAGTCGGAGTTCCTCTCTTCTAAACTCCCCCGTGGTTTTGTGCTCCATACTATCAAAAACGAGTTTCATTTATAATTATTCCTTGGTTTTTGGGTTATGCCCAGGTAAAACAATTAGGCTAATCCACACTGTACAAAACATTAGGAACACCTGCAACTTCCATGGCATGATCAGGTGAATCCAGAAAGCTATGATCCCTTATTGTTAAATCCACTTCAATTAGTGTAGGTGAAGGGAGGAGACTGGTTAACAAAGGAATTTTAAGCCTTGAGACAATTGAGACATGGATTGTGTATGTGTGCCATTCAGAGGGTGAACGGGCAAGACAAAAGATGTACTGTAAGTGCCTTTTGAACGGTGTATGGTACTAGTAGGTGCCAGGCACACCGGTTTGTGTCAAGAATTACAACACTGCTGAGTTTTTCACACTCAACCGTTTCTTGTGTGTGTCAATAATGGTCCACCGCCTCCCGAGTGGRGCAGTGTTCTAAGGCACTGCATCGCAGTGCTAGCTGTGCCACTAGAGATTCTGGGTTCGAGTCCAGGCTCTGTTGCAGCCGGCCGCGACCGGGAGACCCATGGGGCGGTGCACAATTGGCCCAAAGTCATCCGGGTTAGGGGAGGGTTTGGCCGGCAGGGATGTCCTTGTTCCATCGTGCACTAGCGACTCCTGTGGCGGGCTGGGAGCAGTGCACGCTGACACGGTTGCCAGATTCACTGCAATTCCAATCCTGGAGTTCAAATGTACACTATATTGCGTACAAACTGGTGTAATCCATTGTGTAATGGGACAAGAGGTTCCTGTGTCCGATTGATCAGAGGTCATTCAAATGTACCAATAGGACTTTTAAGTATCTGAGCTGTCAATAACTGTGCCCCCCCCCCCCACTGCCATGGCAACAATTATGTTTTTGTTCAGTACAGTGAAACATGCAACAACACAACAGTAAAACTTTATCAACAGATTACAGTAATTTATTAATTGGGACATTTTAACAGATTTCAAGAAGGCAAAGGATATTGCTAACTTGCACTACAGTAGCTTCACAGTAATCATTCATAATTTAGCTACAGGTAGAAAAAAAGTGAAAGATTTTTGGTTGGTTTTGTAGAACTTGTAGTTAGTTCTGGTTCGTTCAGCCATTTTTATGGGYAAAGAATAGGGTTTTGGGATAAACGCAGAAAATAACGTCTGAGGTTAACACAGGCTTAGGAGATGTTAWACATTTTGATCTGGGATAATATCCTTCAGTTGATAGGAACGTTATGAATTAAGCCCATGTGCTTTTTCTGATTACATAAATGCTTTACAAAACAAACATTTGAACAAGTGACGTTAGCTGATGAAGATTATCTCCTAAACCTGCATTTACCACAGACCTTATTTTCAACGTTTATCCAAAAACCCTACCAAAACTCCATTCATTTCCCCATAGGGTTTGTTCAACGAACCATGGAGGAGTTACTGCCTACAAAAAAATGCCATTACTATTGGTCTCCTTTTCTTGTGGCGTCTGAAAACTTTTTGTGAAAAAGATAAACACATTTAAAACACTGAATAACACCAAATGTTTTATAATTCATGTCTCATTTGACTTGAATTTCACCTTCATCTCAGGCCCTTTTCACACGATCGTGCTGACCCAACCTATAGTGTGCGGGCTCTAATATTTTCTTTTCACATTGTCCTTTCTAGCAACTACAGTGGAAGTTTAACCAAGCCAGCACAGTACAGCTCNATCGCAGTGCTAGCTGTGCCACTAGAGATTCTGGGTTCGAGTCCAGGCTCTGTTGCAGCCGGCCGCGACCGGGAGACCCATGGGGCGGTGCACAATTGGCCCAAAGTCATCCGGGTTAGGGGAGGGTTTGGCCGGCAGGGATGTCCTTGTTCCATCGTGCACTAGCGACTCCTGTGGCGGGCTGGGAGCAGTGCACGCTGACACGGTTGCCAGATTCACTGCAATTCCAATCCTGGAGTTCAAATGTACACTATATTGCGTACAAACTGGTGTAATCCATTGTGTAATGGGACAAGAGGTTCCTGTGTCCGATTGATCAGAGGTCATTCAAATGTACCAATAGGACTTTTAAGTATCTGAGCTGTCAATAACTGTGCCCCCCCCCCCCACTGCCATGGCAACAATTATGTTTTTGTTCAGTACAGTGAAACATGCAACAACACAACAGTAAAACTTTATCAACAGATTACAGTAATTTATTAATTGGGACATTTTAACAGATTTCAAGAAGGCAAAGGATATTGCTAACTTGCACTACAGTAGCTTCACAGTAATCATTCATAATTTAGCTACAGGTAGAAAAAAAGTGAAAGATTTTTGGTTGGTTTTGTAGAACTTGTAGTTAGTTCTGGTTCGTTCAGCCATTTTTATGGGYAAAGAATAGGGTTTTGGGATAAACGCAGAAAATAACGTCTGAGGTTAACACAGGCTTAGGAGATGTTAWACATTTTGATCTGGGATAATATCCTTCAGTTGATAGGAACGTTATGAATTAAGCCCATGTGCTTTTTCTGATTACATAAATGCTTTACAAAACAAACATTTGAACAAGTGACGTTAGCTGATGAAGATTATCTCCTAAACCTGCATTTACCACAGACCTTATTTTCAACGTTTATCCAAAAACCCTACCAAAACTCCATTCATTTCCCCATAGGGTTTGTTCAACGAACCATGGAGGAGTTACTGCCTACAAAAAAATGCCATTACTATTGGTCTCCTTTTCTTGTGGCGTCTGAAAACTTTTTGTGAAAAAGATAAACACATTTAAAACACTGAATAACACCAAATGTTTTATAATTCATGTCTCATTTGACTTGAATTTCACCTTCATCTCAGGCCCTTTTCACACGATCGTGCTGACCCAACCTATAGTGTGCGGGCTCTAATATTTTCTTTTCACATTGTCCTTTCTAGCAACTACAGTGGAAGTTTAACCAAGCCAGCACAGTACAGCTCAACTTGGCTCAGTGGTGTGAAAACGGTTTTGGTATGCATTCAAATGATTCTTATTGTGTATATGTCACYTTGTCCCGGGCTGAACACAGGAAAGTCGTTTGATGTCTTCACATCGGTAAGAGCGTTGAGAAGTGACTCTGTATCAACATTATAAAAAGGCAGAGTGTGTCTGTCACAGTCCACAAACACTCCCACTCTAGTGATCTCTGCCACAGTTATTAGTGTTTGAGGGTCAGTATTGACATGGATTTGTTTTTCTTTATGATAAGAAATAATCCAAAATCCATTCTATGTAGTTAATAGGTCTTCTCTCAACATTATCTCTGGCCACACCAACATACCATGACAGTTTTTCTGTTGTTCGGTCCTTTACCTTCACTTCCCAATAGTGTTGTCCTGACTTGAAACTCTTTTCAAAATACATGGAGATGCATTCTCATAGAGGGTTTTTCTCTATCTTTTTATTTCATGTGATTTCACTTATTTCACGCTTTCCATGATTGACTCTAATAGCAGGGCGCACAMTCTTTTTATCCGGAATGATGTTCTCCGAGGGAAATGGGAAGACAAGATTTCCTTCATTCACACAATATGTTGAGATGGATTGGTAAGGATTTCAGATAATGTGGACCTACAGGTATCTGGCCAAATCAAGGAAACACTTGAGTAAATGAGGGATCTGGGGACTCTGTAATGGTGTGGYAGGATTTGGTGGTTTAGGTCTACTCTACCCCTTAGAGGGCAAGGTAAACACRAATAACTACACAGCCATTGTGAGTGATCACCTTCAACCTATGGTGAACCATTTCTATCCTGTTGGCAGCGGTCTATTATAGAATGACAATGTCCCCATAGGGCACGAGTGGTCACAATGGTTTGGTGATCATGAAAACGATGTAAACCATATGCCATGGCCGTCTCTGTCACCAAATCTCAACTCAATTGAACACTTATGGCGGCGCCTGAGACAGGCGGCGCCTGAGACAACGTTGTCCACCAACATCAACAAAAGAGCTCCAGACACTTGTAGAATCTATGCACATTGAAGCGGTCCTGGCAGGTCGTGGTGGCCCAATGCCCTATTAAGACACTTGGTTTTCTGTATTTTGGCTGTTACCTGTATATCGTAATAATCTAAAGAACATAACATTTTCCTTTCCCATTGTGATTTTGTTTTACCTTTGAATCCTTTCACCTGGTGCCAATCTGCATTTAAAAAAGTTCATTGGTGAGTGTCTTGTATTTCAATTGTTCCAAAAGTTGTGTAAATGTATAAATTATAAATGGTTTTAATGCACTCCATGTCACACCCTGGCCTTAGTTATCTTTGTTTTCATTATTATTTTAGTTAGGTCAGGGTGTGACATGGGGAATGTATGTGTTTTGGTTTGTCTAGGGGTTTGTACGTTTAATGGGTCAGTGACTTGTCTAGGTGTTTGTATGTCTATGGCTGCCTAGATTGGTTCTCAATTAGAGGCAGCTGTGGTTTATTGTCTCTGATTGAGAGCCATATTTAAGGCAGCCTTGTGTAATTTCAATTGTTCCAAAAGTTGTGTAATGTATAAATTATAAATGGTTTTAATGCACTCCCATGTCACACCCTGGCCTAGTGATCTTTGTTTTCATTATTATTTTAGTTAGGTCAGGGTGTGACATGGGGAATGTATGTGTTTTGGTTTGTCTAGGGGTTTTGTACGTTTAATGGGTCAGTGACTTGTCTAGGTGTTTGTATGTCTATGGCTGCCTGGATTGGTTCTCAATTAGAGGCAGCTGTGGTTTATTGTCTCTGATTGAGAGCCATATTAAGGCAGCCATAGGCATTTGGGTTTTGTGGGTAATTGTCTATGTTGTACGTTTGTAGCTTGTGTGTGCACTTACGTTTATAGCTTCAGATCGTTTGTTGTTTTGTTTAGGTTTATAATAGTGGTTCG
>NC_036873.1:8770195-8795468 GCF_002910315.2 Salvelinus sp. IW2-2015 | reverse complement strand
TTTCG
Source organism: Salvelinus sp. IW2-2015 (assembly GCF_002910315.2). NCBI lineage: Eukaryota > Metazoa > Chordata > Actinopteri > Salmoniformes > Salmonidae > Salvelinus > Salvelinus sp. IW2-2015. The sequence goes on along the minus strand of NC_036873.1, from coordinate 8,795,463 downwards.
TGTTTTTCTTTATTCTCAAATAAAAGAATGTATTTTCCACACGCTGCGCCTTGGTCCACTTCTTCCACTCAAGACGATCGTGACACTCCAACATGTCAGCAGATGTATTTTAATGAACATTATACAATTTAGAGGGTAATGCATCCCCACCCTGTATAATTTTACCTTTCAGATGAACTTCTATACCAGATGTTATGTGTTCGGTATGTCTTCACTGTGTTTTCGGCCCCTAACAGAGCACATTTTGGTCATTATATTGCAATGCATTATCAGACATTTTACTGATACAAAATTAGGCTACTACATTATTATCATCAAAGTTATACTATTACATAATATACTGTATATCATGATAGTGAACATTACCTTCAATGGAGTTGTTCGTCTCCGCTGAGGGGAAATCAAAACATTCACATTGACTTACACAAAGAAGTGCAACTGAAAGTAGACCACAGCACAGGTTTGAGGAGGTTTGAGGTTTGAGGAAGTACCCAAATGTAATTACCAGAGGTGTCGAGTACRTCTTGTCCATTTCTGATCTCTGTCCCATCTTTGTTTCTCCAGGTGAGTTCAGGTTGTGGTGGCCAGCCCGCTGATGAACAGGTAACGTTCACCTGACCTCCTCCTCCTCTTCCTTCAGCCACAGCGAGAACTGGTTCACCACCTGTCACTAATGGATAGATAAGGACACAAACTTTTAGGACACAGATAGAATGACAGGATAAATTGGAAGAATGCAAGATACACTACCGTTCAACAGTTTGGGGTCACTTAGAAGTAGTCCTTGATTTWGAAAGAAAAGCKAATTTTTTGTKCATTAAAATAACATCAAGTTGATCAGAAWTACGGTGTAGACATTGTTAATGTTGTAAATGACTATCTGGAAGCGGCAGATTTTTTATGGAATATCTACATAGGCGTACAGACGCCTCACAAGTCCTCAACTGGCAGCTTCATTAAATAGTACCCGCAAAACACCAGTCTCAACGTCAACAGTGAAGAGGCGACTCCGGGATGCTGGCCTTCTAGGCTGAGTTCCTCTGTCCAGTGTCTGTTATTTTGCCCATCTTAATCTTTTATTTTTATTGGCCAGTCTGAGATATGGCTTTTTCTTTGCAACTCTGCCTAGAAGGCCAGCATCCCCAGAGTCGCCTCTTCACTGTTGACGTTGAGACTGGTGTTTTGCGGGTACTATTTAATGAGCTGCCAGTTGAGGACTTGTGAGGCGTCTGTTTCTCAACCTAGACACTAATGTACTTGTCCTCTTGCTCAGTTGTGCACCGGGACCTCCCACTCCTCTTTCTATTGGTTAGAAACAGTTTGCACTGTTCCGTGAAGGGAGTAGTACACAGCATGTGTACGAGATCTTCAGTTTCTTGGCAATTTCTCGCATGGAATAGCCTTCATTTCTCAGAACAGAATAGACTGACGAGTTTCAGAAGAAATGTATTTGTTTCTGGCCATTTTGAGCCTGTAATCGAACCACAAATGCTGATGCCTCCAGATACTCAACTAGTCTAAAGAAGGCCAGTCTTATTGTGTCTTTAATTAGAACAACAGTTTTCAGCTGTGCTAACATATTGCAAAAGGGTTTTCTGATGATCAATTGCCTTTTAAAATGATAAACTTGGATTAGCTAACATAAACGTGCCATTGGAACACAGGAGTGATGGTTGCTGATAATGGGCCTCTGTACGCCTACGTAGATATTCCATAAAAAAATAGCCGTTCCAGCTACAATAGTCATTTACAACATTAACAATGTCTACACTGTATTTCTGATCAATTTGAAGTTATTTAAATGGACAAAAATAGCTTTTCCTCAAGTGACCCCCAAACTTTTGAACGGTAGTGTATGTATTTTTACAATTTAATGCTAGATGGCTACTTACTCTGAAAGTAGTCTATGGGCCAGGAGAAACTGTATTCCATGGTTTTGGTTTTCTTTTAGATGACCACGACAAACTTTAGCTCACTTTAAGCCACCGCTATCTAACATTCAATAGGAGTGACACGGGCATCCATGACATTTTTAAATATCATGGCCAAAACAACTCAAATCAACTTTCAATTAATTTTGTTTCAAGTTACTTAAATGTGGTTTGCCCATTTTATTTTTTACATTACATAGCCTATCGCTTCCATAGATCTTTTTTTTTTTTGAGGGGGGGGTTATATTAGGCTAAGTCAGCTGTAGTTTGTAGTGGCTGAACCCCTAAAGCAATTGTAAACTGTGAATGCTGATCTAGGATCAGGTGCTTTGGGGGTGACACCACAATACAGTTTCACCATRAATTTGAGAGATAACCCTTACCATTCACTGTGAGAAAGACACTGGCCTTTTCAACCCTGCATTAAAGATAAAGGACATCACAATGAAATTATCATAAGACTTTCCTCTGCAGTCCTCAAAATGATTTTTTTTAGCTCCTCTAATCTTTTGAGAATCAGGGATGCCAAATGTTGGTCTGTGGACTCCTCTGCCTCAAAAGCCCATAAAATGTTCCTTTATGTGGGGCTCCTCCTTCAGTGACACAATTCTAATCACAACTGACAACTAACTGTTCAGTGTGGCTGACATCTGAGGTGCAATCCAGAATGATAGAGAAGAATTTTGCCAGCTTGATGTCACTCACCATTATTGAAATTACCTTGCTGCTCAACAAATCAATGGGTTCATTCTGTATTTGGTGGCCGAAGTAGCTGGTGGTGTGACTCGAGGTCCCTTTTTGGACACGGTTAAGGTGCTCTTTCATGACTGGATCAAATCGTGCCATCAGTTCAACCTCTGAGAACATTTCCATTTGACGGAGAGTACGGTGTGTCTGTGTCCCCCCTTTAGTGCCAGATTTCTATTTGCCAGAGACTGCATAATAACAGTCAGATGTGTCAACACCTCTGCATCTTATCCTCTCAGCCTCTATAAGTGCCATCTCACGCTTATCAATTGTTTCCCCTTTTTTGATCCTCATTGCCAGTTCTTTCCATAATTTCACGCAGTTTTGGTGTTCTGGACTGCTGTCGTGTGAAGTCAGCAAAGAACTTGCATGTTTCCAGTCTGTCAGTCCTGAGTTTGCCAAATTCATTTTCTTCTTAGAAAATAGTTTGCAGCAGAAGCAGAAGAGGCTGTTGTTTCTTTCAGAATACACCAACTAACTTCTTGGGATTTTTTCACCACTTACCAAGGTCTTCCTGAAATACTGATGGTGGCAACTTCTTCCATCACTCTCATTCCTTGGGAAAWCAAAGTCAGGTGGTACCTCACTTGGTCCTCTGCAAACTAGTTGTGTCCGGATTCATGTAGTTAGATTACATCAGTCAGAACTAAAGGCAAGTCAGCAGGGTCTGTAGACAGTGGTTCTTGCTCAGCAGCAGGATTTGGTGGGGATGCTGCTACAGGCATTTCTAATGGAGAGCACGTGGGCATTAGTTGACGTTATTCACAGCATTTATAGTGGTGGAACATCCCACACACATACCCAGTAATAATAAAACCATCATAGTTATCTACAATATGGAAACTTAAAACTTTGCAGAAGGGAAATTATTTATTTTGTTTATGTTACGCAGGGATGCACACACACACACACACACACACGTAAAAAATCCTGCTGGGGAGAAGTTGAAGCAAATGGGTCTTCATCCTCATCCTCAGGCTCAGGCAACATTTGTAAAGACACCTGTGTGGCTGAGGTGGATGGCTCCTCATCCTGAGGCTCTGAGATCATTTCTGAAGAGGCCTGTGTGGCTAAGGAGGTAGATGGCTCCTCATCCTGGCCAGTGCCAGAGGGTGCTCCAAAATATTTCAAAAGTGCCCCTGAATTTGCATTGAAATAGTCTGACGCCCTAAATACATTTGCTGCACAATTAAATATTCATGTCATTATGCACCATTTATCAAACTTTCAGACTAGGAACCAAATGAACCATACAACCTCATTGGCTAATTCTAGGCATAAGACACCTCAAAAGACTCAAAATATGACAAAAGATACAAAATATCAGCATAATATAGACATATTTTAAGTTAGCCTACAGCATTGGAAATTCCCCTTACTGAGCTCAGGACCTAGTCAATACAATCACAGGAAACCTTTATGATGTCACCTCAATGAAAGTTAACCAAATCAATAATGTGCTAGTTAGGTTGTAATCGTTTTGCTGCAGGCTACACACATTATCATGATGAAACTGTGTGAAATTATATCCAATGTTATGGAAGCTAGTTGGACAGAAAACGGAATATTGTCGCCCTATGTGTAATAGCATAGCAACATAGGCTAACAAACATAAGTGTTATACTAGCCTATTTCATTACATGCATAATATTAAACTCATAAAGAGATGACATAGCTGCATACCCTTATCTTTTGCACGTTTCTCCTCTTCTTCTTTCCTCTTTTTCCTAAACAGGGCACCTGATGGCTTAGACCTTTTCTTATCCATTTGTGTGGATTTGGCACTCGAGCATCAATACATTACCCCTCCCCCAACACTGTCAACCAAGAGTCAAGACTCAACCAATTCACCTTGGTGGTGTGCAGACTGGTTTTATTTTATTCTTAACGATTTCACACAAACCAGAAAAAAATGCAACAATATGTCTGTGAAACTATATATTCACAGTATCATGAATGAATTGTGTTTTATTTGGTAGCATTTCTTTGTGTGACTGATTTTTCTAATTGCATTAGTACTGTACAAAGTTAGAGGTACGCAATTTGATAGATTCCCCCGCTCCCCCTACCTCGGGCTTCCAGTGGGTGGATGGTCAACTTACCCCCGCCCACCTCCCCATCTCGTACTTCTGAGTGGGAGGCCTTCCCAGGCAGTAGCCTGCCTAGCTCACAAACTAGAATCAGGGTGTCCACTCCGACAAGCTTAATTGACCCACAGTCCCACACGGTGACATGATATCCTTGACGTGATGTGCAAATGATCGATAGAAAACTGATCGTGCAAATGATCGATAGAAAACAAAACTCGCAAATGTCACCATTCCCAAAAAATGTTGTGTGGGCACCTCGTACCGCCCCTGTCAAGATGCCGCCCTGGGCGGCTGCACATGTCGCCCATACCTAAATCCGCCACTGGTTCCAACCAAAAATACAACTTTGCCACTGTTCATTGTTCTCTTCTATCTCTCGTCCAAGGTTAATGATGCAGTGTGTCCACTTGCAAGTCAACCATGTAGCAAATCAGCTTMTGTGGTCTTGGACAGTGACAGCCTGAAATCACTATATATTTTTTTAAACTAACTGACAGACCTCATACCACTCTTTCAGATCACTCTCACACGCACGCAAGCGGACACGTAGTTAGATTACATTTATTTGGCAAACCTGGGGAAGAAGGGCCTTCATGTGGCATAATAGAAAAAACGTTTGGTTTATTGTGTGATTGATGTTTRGTTTCAGGCAGTAACCTTAGATGATCTACATGTTGACATGATGATCGACATGTCCACACGTCATGTAACCACAGGGAAAATAAATCAGTGAGGTGTGCCCCATCAAATAATGTTTTTTTTACATTCAAACTCTGAATAACAAAGAGATTATTAAAAAAGACACACCAGTGCAGAACCCTCAAATAAATAGAAGGGAAGGCTCTGATAAAAAGACAGTTCTGCTCACCTGCCATAGATTTTTTTTTGCCAATGACAACGCATCACTTTATGAATATTCAGTCGACTTTGCATCAATAACTACGCCCCTTTTCAGCAGGAGAAAGGAAGCTGCTTTTTCGACCTGGCTGAAAATCTTCCCCTAGAAAGGTACATTTCGAAAGCATTCCCCTTGACTTTTGTTTTCTATTACATGTTTTTAATGGCTACTGAGATACTTAAACCCATGGAACGCAAATGCATTATGTAACTACTTGCTGCAATCTAACGTTATAGCTATGCACCTAGCTAGATAACGTTAGCCTGTTTCACACCGAATGCAAACCAGTCAGCGTCCTTGCTAAGTAGAGATTAACTAGCTATGAAATGCGCAGTGATCAACGAAGTCATTGCAATTACAAGTTAGGTCACCCGCTAACTAGCTTTGTTTCCGTTAATTTGACATTGTCTGAAGCGAGATGTCATCTCGTCGACCTTTGGTTCGGTAACTAGTTAGCGAGCTACAGTTAGCTAACGTTAGCTTAGCTACCTAGCCAACGTTAGTACAGTCATTTTAAAGATAGGCTACGACCCGATGAGGTACTGACGTATTGTGCAAAGTTGCCCGCTAAGCTGATGTAGAGAACAGGCACGGTTGTGACAAATGTTTGAAACCAGCTGGGGCTGTTCGATTACTAGCTAGCTAGGTAACCTAAGGTCTGCGTCGTTAAGTCATATGTTTTTTTATTTCACCTTTATTTAACCAGGTAGGCTAGTTGAGAACAAGTTCTCATTTGCAACTGCGACCTGGCCAAGATAAAGCATAGCAATTCGACACATACAACAACACAGAGTTACACATGGAATAAACAAACATAGTTCAATATAGTAGGAACAAAAGAAAAACAAAAAGTCTGCAATGATAACTTGTAAGTGCAAAATGAGGTAAGATAAGGAGTTAAGGCAATAAATAGGCATGGTGGTGAGGTAATTACAATATAGCAATTAAAACACTGGAATGGTAGATGTGCAAGTAGAGATACTGGGTGCAAAGGAGAAAGAAAATAAATACAGTATGGGGATGAGGTAGGTAGATAGATGGGCTGTTTACAGATGGGCTATGTACAGGTGCAGTGATCTGTGAGCTGCTCTGACAGCTGGCGCTTAAAGCTAGTGAGGGAAATTTGAGTCTCCAGCTTCAGAGATTTTTGCAGTTCGTTCCAGTCATTGGCAGCAGAGAACTGGAGGGAAGATGACAAAGGAGGAATTGGCCTTTGGTGGTGACCAGTGAGATATCCTGCTGGAGCGCGTGCTACGAGTGTGGTGTCTATGGTGACCAGTGAGCTGAGATAAGGTGAGGCTTTACCTAGCAGAGACTTGTAGATAACCTGTAGCAGTGGGTTTGGCGAAGCGTATGAAGCGAGGGCCAACCAACGAGAGCGTAACAGGTCGCAATGGTGGGTAGTGTATGGGGCTTTGGTGACAAAACGGATGGCACTGTGATAGACTGCATCCATTTTTGTTGAGTAGAGTGTTGGAGGCAATTTTTATAGTTGACATCACTGAAGTCGAGGATCAGTAGGATGGTCAGTTTTACGAGGGTATGTTTTGGCAGCATGTGAGAGGATGCTTTGTTGCGATATAGGAAGCCAATTCTAGCTTTAATTTTGGATTGGAGATGCTTAATGTGAGTCTGGAAGGAGAGTTTAAGTCTAACCGTGTGGCTCAGTTGGTAGAGCATGGCGCTTGCAACGCCAGGGTTGTGGGTTCATTCCCACGGGGGGACAGGATGATATGTATGAACTTCAATTTGTAAGTCGCTCTGGATAAGAGCGTCTGCTAAATGACTTAAATGTAATGTAACCAGACACCTAGGTATTTGAGTTGTACGTATCTTAAGTCGCCGCTCAGAGTGTGATGCTGGACGGGCGAGCAGGTGCGGGCAGTGATCGGTTGAAGACCATGCATTTCGTTTTACTTGCGTTTAAGAGCAGTTGGAGCCATGGAAGGAGAGTTGTATGGCATTGAAGCTCGTCTGGAGGTTTAGTAACACAGTGTCCAAAGAGGGGCAGAAGTATACAGAATGGTGTCGTCTACGTAGAGGTGTATCAGAGAATCACAGCAGCAAGAGCAACATCATTGATGTATACAGGAGAGAGAGTCGGTCCGAGGATTCCCTGTGGCACCCCCATAGAGATTGCAGAGGTCCGGACAACAGTCCAACGATTTGACACACTGAACTCTATCAGAGAAGTAGGTGGTAAACCAGGCGAGGCAATCATTTGAGAAACCAAGGCTGTCGAGTCTGCCAATAAGAATGTGGTGATTGACAGAGTCGAAAGCCTTGGCCAGGTCGATGAATACGGCTGCACAGTAATGTCTCTTACTGATGGGGTTATGATGTCGTTTAGGACTTTGAGCGTGGCTGAGGTGCACCCATGACCAGCTCTGAAACCAGATTGCATAGCAGAGAAGGTACAGTGGGATTCGAACTGGTCGGTAATCTGTTTGTTAGTTGGCTTTCGAAGACCTTAGAAAGACGAGGTAGGATAGATATGGTCTGTAGCAGTTTGGGTCTAGTGTCTCCCCCTTTGAGAGGGGATGACCGCAGCTGCTTTCCAATCTTTGGGATCTCAGACGACACGAAAGAGAGGTTGAACAGGCTAGTAATAGGGTTGCAACAATTTCGGCAGATAATTTTAAGAAAGAGAGGGTCCAGATTGTCTAGCCCGGCTGATTTGGTAGGTCCAGATTTTGCAGCTCTTTCAGAACATCAGCTATCTGGATTTGGGTAAAGGAGAAAGGGTGGGGGCTTTGGCGGGTTGCTGTGGAGGGTGCGGGCAGTTGACGGGGTAGGGATGCAGGTGGAAAGCATGGCCAGCCGTAGAGAAATGTTTATTGAAATTCTCAATTATAGTGGATTTATCAGTGGTGACAGTGTTCTAGCCTCAGAGCAGTGGGCAGCTGAGAGGAGGGCTCTTATTCCATGGACTTTACAGTGTACCAGAACTTTTTTGAGTTACGTACAGGATGCAAATTTCTGTTGAAAAAGCTAGACTTAGCTTCCTAACTGCCTGTGTATATTGTTCTTAACTTCCTGAAAGTTACATATCACGGGGGCTGTTTGATGCTAATGCAGAACGCCACAGGATGTTTTTTGTGCTGGTCAAGGGCAGACAGGTCTGGAGTGAAACAGGACTATATCTATTCCTAGTTTCAATTTTTTTTGAATGGGCATGCTTATTTAAGATGGCGAGGTAAGGACTTTTAAAGAATAGCCAGGCATCATCTACTGACGGGATGAGGTCAATGTCATTCCAGGATACCCCGGCCAGGTCGATTAGAAAGGCCTGCTCACAGAAGTGTTTTAGGGAGCGTTTGACAGTGATGAGGGGTGGTCGTTTGGTCGCAGACCCAATACGGATGCAGGCAATGAGGCAGGGATCGCTGAGATCCTGGTTGAAGACAGCAGAGGTGTATTTGGAGGGCAGGTTGGTTAGGATGATATCTATGAGGGTGCCCGTGTTTACGGATTTGGAGTTGTACCTGGTAGGTTCATTGATCATTTGTGTGAGATTGAGGGTATCAAGCTTGGATTGTAGAATGGCCGGGGTGTTAAGCATGTCCCAGTTTAGGTCACCTAGTAGCACGAGCTCAGAAGATAGATGGGGGGGCAATCAATTCACATAGGGTATTGAGGGCACAGCTGGGGGCAGAGGGAGGTCTATAGCAAGCGGCAACAGTGAGAGACTTGTTTATGGAAAGGTGTATTTTTTGAAGTAGAAGCTTGAATTGTTTGGGGACAGACTTGGATAGTAATACAGAACTCTGCAGGCTATCTTTGCAGTAGATTGCAACACCGCCCCCTTTGGCAGTTCGATCTTGGCGGAAAATGTTATAGTTAGCGATGGAGATTTCAGGGTTTTTGGTGGTTTTCCTAAGCCAGTATTCAGACACGGCTAAGACATCCGGGTTAGCAGAGTGTGCTAAAGCAGTGAGTAAGACAAACTTAGGGAGTAAGACAAACTTAGGGAGTAGGCTTCTAATGTTAACATGCATGAAACCAAGGCTTTTACGGTTACAGAAGTCAACAAATGAGAGCACCTGGGGAGTGGGAGTGGAGCTAGGCACTGCAGGACCTGGATTAACCTCTACATCACCAGAGGAACAGAGGAGAAGTAGGATAAGGGTACGGCTAAATGCTGTAAGTGGCCGCCTAGCACGTTCAGAACAGAGATTAAAAGGAGCAGGTTTCTGGGCACGATAGCATAGATTCAAGGCATAGTGTACAGACAAAGGTAAGGTAGGATGTGAGTACATTGGAGGTAAACCTAGGCATTGAGTAATGATGAGAGAGATATAGTCTCTAGAGACGTTTAAACCAGGTGATGTCATCGCATATGTAGGAGGTGGGACAACATGGTTGGGTAAGGCATATTGAGCAGGGCTAGAGGCTCTACAGTGAAATAAGACAGTAATCACTAACCAGGACAGTAATGGCCGAGGCATAATGATATTAGAGAGAGGCATGCGTAGCCAAGTGAACATATGGGTCCAGTGAGTGGTTGGGCTGACTTGGGGACACAGCGATTCAGACAGTTAGCAGGCTGATGCTAACAGTTAGTAGGCCAGGGCTAAACAAGCTAGCAGTTAGCAGACCGGGTTAGCAAGCAAGCAGTCAGTAGACCGGGGCTAGCAAGTTAGTCTTTGGGGGACGTCGCGATGGGGGTAAGTCTGTTTGCCTCTTCGAGCGGTGACGTCGATAGACCAGTCGTGGAGTTAGTAGGGTTCCAAGTAGCTCTAGGTAGCTAGCAGGCCTAGCAGGTTAGCAGAATGGGCCTTCAGCGGGCGTCGCACCTGAGGGGCCTGTTGGAATCCTCTGGCTGATTATGTCGGTATTCCCAGTCGTAGAGGATCGGTGGGGTTCCGTGCCCCGTACCGGCAGTAGAAGGGGTCCGGATATTGTAGCCCAGGAGTGAGCCGGGAGATGGGTCTAGCATGGGCTAGTTGGTGCTAGCTCCGGGACGGAAACGTTAGGCAGGAGTATTCAACCCGGGTTGCGGTTAGCTAGTTGTGATGATCCAGATGAAAAGGTCCAGAGTTTGTGGTAGGAATTCGGGGATATGGAGAGAAAAATAGGTCCGGTATGCTCTGGTTTGAAACGCGTTGTACGAACTGGCGAGAGCTTTCCGAGCTGAAGGTTAGCAGATGACCGCCAGCAGTGATTAGCTGATTGATAGCTGGTAGCTAGTTAGCTAGCTAGCTTCAGTTGAGGTATTCCAGTTCGGAGGTAAATATAAATACTTTAGAAAATAAAAAGAAGATCCACACCACATTGGGTGAGGCGGGTTGCAGGAGAGTATTTTGAAATTGAGGTTTAGGAAAAATATTAAAAAGAACGCAGAGAAAAAAATATATACACATGGGACGAGACAAAGACATCTGACTGCTACGCCATCTTGGAACAGGAACTGACGTTTGCAAACGTCAGTGATCCACTGACAACATCATGACAGCCTGGTCCAAATCTGTATGAGTTAAACAACATACCTCAAATCATTGTCATGCCAAACCCAATTGGCCATACAGAACATTCAAAATGACTTGCATAGCACACAATCTATTCTYGACCAGGCTAGACTGACCGCGTTGTTGATGAATGTCGTACATGATGGAACATAACACCATTACTTTCTCTTCCTAGCTCTCAGGGGCCCAGCCCACCAGTAAAGCTGTATAAGCACAGGGTCGACGGGACGGATGGAAGCGGTGCGCCGTCGTACGGGGAGGTCCGTAGTGACAGCACGATGAGCTACAAACCCATCGCCCCTGCCCCGTCCGGCTCCAACCACACCCCGCCAGGTTTCTGCCAACTGTCAATTGGTTCTTTAGTATCCACTATTATTGTTATCAAGGGTGCACCCATAGACATTGAATTTCTATTTCTATGGATGCACCCTCTACACTACCCGTTGTTGGTTTGGTCTTCACCCATCTTACTGAACTCAACCCTACCACAGTGCAGTGGATTCCATTCCATAGATAAGACTAGCGGTCCTATCCCTGCGACATACCCAGAGACCTGCCCAGGGAACACTACACATCAGCAACCAACCTGAGTGTCATATACTACCAACCATAATGTAACAAACCCTCTCACCTGAGAATTACTTACTTTTATTTTATTTTACCTTTATTTAACGAGGCAAGTCAGTTAAGAACAAATTCTTATTTTCAATGACGGCCTAGGAACAGTGGGTTAACTGCCTTGTTCAGGGGCAGAGCGACAGATTTTTACCTTGTCAACTCTGGGATTCGATCTTGCAACCTTTCGGTTACTACTCCCAACGCTCTAACCACTAGGCTACCTGCCGCCCCAGAATGAATGCGCCACCGATGCCACGCAGCGTTTATGCCCCTGCCTTCCATTTCAAAGATGTTAACCAGTCATAGGGCGCTTCAGTGCGTCTGAATTCTGTCTTTCCTCTGCCTAGGCTCCAGTGTGCCCTCCCCCTCACTCCCTTCCAACTTCAGACCGGCGTTCAGTGATTTCGGCCCGCCGTCGATGGGCTTCGTTCAGGTAGGACAGAACAGCCTGACCCTCGTCTAACTGCTTTAACTAATGCCTATGATACTTTAGAGTCATGTTAAATATGTTATGTTACTCAGGGTATTATATCAAATATTATTGGTCACATACACATGGTTAGCAGATGCTAATGCGAGTGTAGCGAAATGCTTGTGCTTCTAGGTCCGACTATGCAGTAATATTTAACAAGTAATCTAACAAATTCACAACAACAACCMTATACACACAAATGTAAGGGATGAATAAGGATATGTACATATAAATATGGATGAGCGATGGCCGTGCGGCATAGGCAAGATGCAGTAGATGGTATAGAGCAGTATATACATATGAGATGAGTAATGTAAACATTAAAGTGGTGTTATTTAAAGTGGTGTTATTTAAAGTGACTAGTGATACCTTTGAGTCCATTTACTAAAGTGGCCAGAGAGAGAGGCTGCTGACAACATACAGGCTCATATGTTAGTGATGGCTGTTTAACAGTCTGATGGCTTTGAGATAGAAGCTGTTTTTCAGTCTCTCGGTCCCAGCTTTGACGCACCTGTACTGACCTCGCATTCTGGATGATAGTGGGGTGAACAGGCAGTGGCTCAGGTGGTTGTTGTCCTTGATGATCCTTTTGGCCTTCCTGTGACWTRYGGTGCTGTAGGTGTCCTGGAGGGCAGGTAGTTTGCTCCCGGTGGTGCGTTGTGCAGATCTCACTACCCTCTGGAGAGCCTTGCGGCTGAGGGCMGTGCAATTGCCGTACCAGYCGGTGATACAGCCCGACAGGATGCTCTCYATTGTGCATCTGTAAAAGTTTGTGAGGGTTTTAGMTGACAAGACACATWTTTTCAGCCTCCTGAGGTTGAAGAGGCGCTGTTGTGCCTTCACCACGCTGTCTGTGTGGGTGGACCATTTCAGTTTGTCCATGATGTGTACACCGAGGAACTTATAACTTTCCACCTTCTCCACTGCTGTCCCGTCAATGTGGATGGGTGGGGGAGGGGGGTGCTCCCTCTGCTGTTTCCTGAAGTCCACAATCATCTCCTTCGTTTTGTTGACATTGAGTGAGATGTTATTTTCCTGACACCACACTCCGAGGGCCCTCACCTCCCTATAGGCCGTCTCGTTGTTGGTAATCAAGCTTACCACTGTAGTGTCGTCTGCAAACTTGATGATTGAGTTGGAAGCGTGCATGGCCACGCAGTCGTGGGTGAACAGGGAGTACAGGAGAGGGCTGAGAACGCACCCTTGTGGGGCCCCAGTGTTGACGATCGGCGCGGTGGAGATATTGTTTCCTAACTTCACCACCTGGGGGCGGCCCGTCAAAGACAAGGACCCAGTTGCACAGGGCAGGGTCGAGACCCAGGGTCGAGACCCAGGGTCTCGAGCTTAATGACGAGTTTGGAGGGTACTATGGTATTAAATGCTGAGCTGTAGTCAATGAACAGCATTCTTCCATAATATTCCTCCAGGTGGGATAGGGCAGTATGCAGTGGGATGGCGATTGCATCGTCAGTGGACCTATTGGGGCGGTAAGCAAATTGGAGTGGGTCTAGGGTGACAGGTAGGGTGGATGTGATGTGCTCCTTGACTAGTCTCTCAAAGCACTTCATGATGACGGAAGTGAGTGCAATGAGGCGATAGTCATTTAGTTCAGTTACCTTAGCTTTCTTGGGAACAGGAACAATGGTGGCCATCTTGAAGCATGTAGTCACAGCAGACTGGGATAGGGATTGATTGAATATGTCCGTAAAAACCAGCTGGTCTGCGCATGCTCTGAGGACGCGTCTAGGTATGCCGGCAGCCTTGCGAGGGTTAACACGTTTAAATGTTTTACTCGCGTTGGCCACGGAGGAGGAGAACCCACAGGCTTTGGTAGCGGGCAGTGTCAGAGGCACTGTATTGTCCTCAAAGCGAGCAAGACGTTGATGTCCCCGACGGGGCTGGTTTTCTTTTTGTAATCCGTGAATTGACTATAGACCCTGCCACATACGTTTCGTGTTTGAGCCGTTGAATTGCGACTCTACTTTGTCTCTATACTGAAGCTTTGCTTGTTTGATTGCCTTGRGGAGGGAATAGCTGCACTGTTTGTATTCGGTCATGTTTCCAGTCGCCTTGCCATGATTAAAAGCGGTGGTTCACGCTTTCAGTTTTGTGCAGATGCTGCCATCAATCCACAGTTTCTGGTTAGGAAATGTTTTAGTCACAGTGGGTACAGCGTCTCAAATGCACTTGCTAATAAACTCGCTCACCGAGTCAGCGTATACATCAGTGTTGTTGTCTGAGGCTATCCGGAACATATCCCAGTCCACGTGATCGAAGCAATCCTAAAGCGTGGAGTCCGATTGGTCAGACCAGCGTTGTATTGACCTGAGCGCACGGGCTTTTCCTGTTTTAGTTTCTGTCTATAGGCTGGGAGCAACAAAATGGAGTCATGGTCAGATTTGGCGGGGGAGGGCTTTGTATGCATCGTGTAAAGTTAGAGTAGCAATGATCCAGAATGCTAGCAGCCCGTGTCACGCATTCGTTATGCTGATTTAGGAAGTCTCGTTCTCAGGTTAGCTTTGTTAAAATCCCCGGCTCCAATAAATGCAGCCTCAGGATGTATGGTGTCCAGTTTACATAGAGTCCAGTGAAGTTCTTTCAGGGCCGACGAGGTATCTGCTTGGGGGGGATATACACGGCTGTGACTATAATCAATAGGGTCCAGATATCACTAACAACAAATACAAAGCATATCATTACTGGTCATTTTAATTCAAATAGATTTGTTGTTTATTTGCGTAACTGTCACTTCGTCATGGCAATTATCCCCCTGTATCTCTACTCTTCTGTACGATATAAAGGGACTATATCTTGCTCAGGATCAATTGGGAGTTCTAGTTGTTTTGGCTGTCTTCCAGCATATGACCTTTGTCTCGTATCCCACCCCCCCTCTCTCTCACACACACACACAGCCAGTGAAAGTGTCTCAGGGCTCAACCTACAGCGAGCTGCTGTCAGTTATCGAGGAGATGAGTCGCGAGATCCGCCCCACCTACGCCGGGAGCAAGAGRGCCATGGAGAGGCTAAAGAGAGGTACTGCAGCCMGACCGGCTAAACGCCTAYYCCACAAATATCCACAAAGCTTGGAGCAAAGGTTGTGGTTGTATTGACATAGGGTGTTTATCAGTACTCCATAGAGRTTACTTTCCTTTTCCCTAACCACGCTGCACATACCCAGCAAGCAGGCAGTAAGCACTTGAATATTATACGCATAAACACAGCAACAAGAAATGAACATAAGGCAGTGGATGAAAGCAATGATCAACATTGCATGGCAGCAGCAGAGCAGCAGCAAAAGTAAATCATAATAAAAGCCAAACAGTGTATGTTAAGGCTTTCGGCATTCAATAAAACCATCAACGAGCTCAGTCATCCAGTCAGTCAATCAATCAATCATCAGTTTAAATCCACCAAGTTCAATTAGCAAAATAGTCAGTCCAATCAGACATTGTCCTTTTTAAATCCAAAGATGCCTAAATTAGGCTCAGTTCAAAGAATATGCTTTGCACAAAATGAGAAATGGGCAATTTGATGGTAACGGAATTACGCTGAGACTCAGATTTCAATTTAAAAAGGATACCAAACAAAAACCATTGTTTTTGTATGGTTTGTTGAACTTTGAAATCAGTGGTTTTTGTTTGGCATACATTTTTAAAGTGAAAAATCTGAGTCTCGTCATAGTTACATTACTGTGGAATTGCCCAAATGCAGGACACACAAAACTAGTACTTGGTGATTAAATGTAGTCCTAGTTCTTCAGTATGTGAGACGGTCAGTCCCGAAATCCCTATTCCACGGCTAGTAATCCCAAGGAAAATGTTTCTCCCATGTATAATTACTGCCGTAAATACTTTTCAATGAACCAAACAAACATTTCACCCATGCTTCTCACACCACGGCCATTTGGCTCTCGACTCACATGGTTATCCYGGATCCTTGGGATGTCCCTACCCTAACACATTTCAACTTCAATGGGGTGACAGAGTTCGAGTCCCAAGGATCCCATCCCATAGGCCTACTTACTCCATATGAGTTTACTTGGAAACACATGGATTTCAATTCACATTTTAAGGTTCAATGAGGAGACAGTATTTCTCTCCACACATGAAGTAAAAYTTCTAAATCCCAACGTGTGATGTGGTTCATCTGTCTTCTAGGTATCATTCACGCGAGGGCGCTGGTCAGGGAGTGTCTGGCGGAGACAGAGAGGAGCGCTCGCACATAACCCTTTGCAGAATCCCTCCATCCCCCCCTCCCTTGTCTTTGTATAGGCCTCATCTATGTGTCCCGTGTTTGTTATCCTGACTTTTTGTCTGTATGGCTCCACTGAACCTGTAACCTTTTTTTCCATATAGTTTCTCACACCGCCTTATGGGGGTGTGTTCAGAATGTGTAACACATTTTTGCAGTTGTAGGACAGTTCGCTCTCAGATCATTCTGTAGCTTATTTCAGTTTCATAGGCATCACGAGGGGCTGGTAAATATTTTCTCATTTTGGTAGTCCTGTTCAGTGGGGGTGAGGTGATAGTGCTGTAAAATATTTCTGATAGATTTTTGAAAACTGTCACAATGAAATGAGGTTGATACTGACTTTCTCTCTTAGCTGCTATACTGAGACCACTCTACATCCAAAGGTTTAATTCCACATTGTTTTACAGTAAGCAACACTTAAACCWTGTTTGCACTGCAGGCCTTAATGCTCAAATAAGCTTTGTTTTTCAAATCCGTTTTGGAATACGTCACTGTCCAAACGGCAAGTTAAGTGACCAAATTTGGATMTGTGTGTGTTTAGACAGCAGTCATTTGTTGACATGGCTATGCTACTTGTCATAGTAATGACGAATGTGTGCGTTCCTTCTCCCTTATCACTCAGAYGTTATGTAGCAAYCTAAGGTGACAATGCCTGCAATGGATGTTCCCCAGTTGCTTTGAATGTTCAAAATCATAGTGTAAGAACACTTTTAAAGCCTCCAAAGGATAAGGCAATCCAACTTTCAAAACAAGTATTGTTTGGCTAGCCACAGCAGTCAACTAACGAGGTAGCTGTTTATCTTTCTAGCACATTCACTAATTTGTTTGTAAACAACAAGCTAGTTAGTTACCACATATTCTTGCCAAACTGTCAGAGTAGCTAGGAAGCAACAAGATATGCCAAATAAGTTTTTTWWAAACGAGSGCAAATCAGATTTGACCATTCAGGCACAAGTCGCACGGCCAGGAATCAGATTTGTATCTGAGTCATCCTATTCCATATGTTTTTTGGCTGTTCAGACTGCAGGAAAAATAACATTTGAATCGGATATGCAAAAATAATGTATTTGATGTAAACAAGGCTTTACAGCATCTTGAAAATACCCCATTCTCTGTTCCACATGCTTCCACCCTACACACATTTTCTGCTGTCATGGCACCCTCTATCTGCCACATACAGTCAAGCTTTCCTTGCCTTTCATCCTCCACCCAATTAACTATTACCTCCTCCCTACACACCTGAAATCAGTTTTGTTAGTATGGCAATTTTGTAAACCCAATTTTTGCAGTTCTGTACTTGAATTTAATTAAAAGTTAGAAAAGTTTTCCAATTAAAAAAAGTGAGTGTTTTTCATTTGTATCTAGTGCACAGGAGGTTGGTGGCACCTTAATTGGGGAGGTAATGCCTGGGATGGTATCAAACATGATTTCCATGTGTTTGATTTTCATTTCGTTTTGTCTGTTCCAGKCATTTATGAGCTGTCCTCCCCTCAGCAGCCTTCTGTGATGTAGTGCCTATAAAAGTCTACACGGCCTTGAACTTTTTACATTTGGTTGTCAGTGCCTCCGCTTTTAATTTAAATCAGGATTTTCTTCCACTTATCTACACAACATACTCCACATTTAAGGCAAATTTTTGTGTGAAGAAAAATAAGTCTCCACCCCTGAGTTAATACTTGGTGACGGATATTTGGCAGCAGTTACAGCTGTGAGTCTGTTGGTATAGGTCTCTACCAACTTTGCACACCTAGATTTGACAATGTTTGTTCATGCTCAAGTTGATGGACAGAAATTTTCCAAGTTATGCCACAAATTTTAGWTTGGATTTAGGTCGGGGCTCTGACTGGGCCCCTTGGACTTTACCTAGTTATTCCTTAGCCACTCCACAGTAGCATTGGCTATGGGCTTCAGGTCGTTGTCATGCTGAAAGGTGAACTTCCATCCCAGTTTCAGCTGGTTTTCCTCAAGGACTTTTCTGTTCTATCCTGATAAGTCCCTGGRGATGAGAAATATCCCCATAACATGATGCTGCGCCAAATGTAACACTTGGCATTTCGGTCAAAAAGTAAKATTTGTTTAATAAGACCACAAAACCTTTTGCTACAGAATCTCCTGAGTGCTTCTTGCATACTTAAACTGATTCAAGGTGGGCTTCCTTCTTGCCACCCTACATTACATATTTGTGGAAGGCTTGAGCAAGTCACATGCACACTGACCAGTCTTGGCCATAAGTCTGCTGCTCTTTCAAAGTTGCCATCAGACTCTTGGTAGCCTCTGCTCAGTCATCCAGATGAGGGCAGTCTAGGTGGTGCTATACACCTTTCACTTCGTCTTGACCGTGCTCCAAGGGATATTCAAGGCCTTTGAAATCTTTTTATGCTCATCCTCTGATCTGTCCCAGGGTTCTTTTGAAAGGTCATGGTTGAGCGTTTGCTTTGCAATTCACTACCCAGCAGAGGGAACCTACAGGAACTGCTAAATGTATCCTGAAATCATGTGAATCACTACAATTTAACACAGGTGGAGGCCAATTAACTTTGTGTGACTTAATGTGATTGGTTACACTGGAGGTAATTTAGGATTGCTATCCAACCAAGCTATTTCAGTTTAGGGAAAAAAACGAAATTGTTTTTTTTTTTCACTTGGAAATTGTGGGGTAGGATGCAAAGACCAATTCATTTTTTTAATGCATTTACATTCCAGGCTAAGGCAACAAAAGGTGATCATTTTAAAAGGGGGTGTGGACTTTCTATAAACACTGTGTGGAGGTGAACGCTTTGCACAATGAGGCCTGGGTGAGTGTGCTCGCAAGCAAACATTGGGTATCATTACAAACACACCAGTAAGAGTTGCACCTCTTTATTTGCCTTTGCAGTCATAACATGGCTGCAAAAAGCACTCGCTGTCCCGTCGTAGACATTTTATAGAAAGCATGATAAGTAGCCTGGTTAAACCAGGTTGAACACTGCTTACCAATGAAAACAATGTTGAGTGTAGTGTTTACTCTGCTTTTTAACCAGGCTAGATAACACCCATTTCATACAACTGACACTTGAGTCAAGTCATGGTGACCCTTTAGATAACATTTTCACAAAATACAAGGGACAAATMAGCTAAATGCTGGTATGATGAGATGTCAGTCGTTTGATGTGCAAACCTATGAAAATGGACCCTACAAAAAAGGCTATCTTGACCTTTTACTTGATGCTTGCCAGTGAGTCATCACCCGAGTTCCATTACCATCTGGAGCCCTTCAGTGACTACTCCTTCCAGGCCTCCAATAGACTAAAGTGGAGCCTTCACCATATTGCCTTCCCCTATCCAGTCCTTTCAGTTTAACAGACCGGGAAGGAGCTAGGGGCCAAAATGATGGCCACTATCCTAAACTACACTCACTGAAGCCAATGACTTGGCAAATCATTAGCTCTGTTCGACTGACCAAAAGGCAAGTGGGGTGGTGTTTGAGTTGAGGGCAAAAGAGTCCATTACAAATGTTCTAGCTTAAAATATACAGGACCACAAAGACAAATTAGCAAATGAAATGTAATACTAACATAGATACAAGTGAAGATAAGAGTACATACATTGAATAGTCATATTAATAGGGATATAAACATATAAACATTAATAGGGATAAATAAGGGGTGAACAAGAGGGAAATGGTGGAGACTGCTCTAGTGTCCATAAATATATATCTTGTGATTGTGTCCGAAGTTGATGTCCCAGTCATACTGCCAGAAGTGGAGGATCTCCTGTGTATTCCTGTACTTTTACAGCATGTGTGTGTGATGTAACTGGCTGTTTGCGGTAGGGAAAAGCTGAACTTTGAAAGTCTGTTGGTGTTGAGGGTAGATGTGGGTGTGTAATGTCTTTCTATAAAAGATAAGTGAATCTAGAAAGAGAATGTGCCATGTGCACTGCGAAAGTGATGTTTCARGGGGAAAGTGAATATGGCTTTGGTGTGTGGATAAAACTAAACATGTCAATGTGTCCTCAACTGCTCCTCCTCTTCTTTATAACAAGAATAATGGTCTTCTTAATTCAGCCCTAAAAGAGTGCATAACAGTTTTAGACATTCAAAAAGAACATTACCTAATTAGTAATTCAACACTAAGGGATAATACTGCCAATTTAAAAAGACATCAATTAGTGTAAAGACACATGGATCATTCATTTCACTAGTAAAATAAAGTGTAGACATTTTCTTCACACCAGGTAATCTGATCGTAGATTTGGGAAAAACACTCATAGCATTCGTGTAAGAGTGCTGATATAGATTAATTTGGCCTTTTAGATTATAGGGACCAGGGGGGACCTGATCCTAGAAAAGCACRGCTACTCTCAGATGCTGTTTTAATATGGGCCCAGATTCGAGGAAACTTCTAGAAGGTACTCGGCTACTCACCGTGGTAGCGGTGGCGTTGCTGTCGTAGCTGAACAGACTCTTGTAGCGGCCCTTCTCCTCCTTCTCCTTGGAGCGGATCCTCTCCTCCATGGCCCTCAGCTCTTTAGCCACCGAGGGCCCCAGCGACGGGTCCAGCTCCACCACCTTGGCAAAATCGGCCCGCGCCTCCGTCTCGTTCCACACTGCCGCGTGGGCCTTGGCCCGCTTGAAGTAGGCCTTCATGTTGTCTGTGGGGGTGAGAGGTAAGAGTGTGTCAAAATGGTGTTAAGTTTACACACTTAAGTTAAGTAGCTGGTAGTAAGCAATACAAATTCAAAAGGACTTGTCATTCACTAGCAACAGGCCTGCTGTAGACAACAGKACAGCAAAAGTAACAAATGTTTATTTTTTAAAGGGATTGTCTTAAGTAATGACAAATTACACATTCACTTTCAGAACATAGCCTATTGTTATGTGAATTCAAAATATTCACTTGATCCTAGGGCAGGGCTACACCTGAATGTATTCAGAAGTGTGTGACTCACCCTCGTATTTGGAGATGATGGAGGAGCAGTGGTCCAGCACCTCGTAGTACTGACCCTGGACCAGCTGACACTGGCAGTAGTTCAGCATCAGGGGCGTGATCATGAGGTCCAGCTTGATCCAGCCCTCGTCGCCTGGACGCTCCTGATTGGAGGAGGGGCAAGGATGGGGAGGAGTTAGACGACTAGCTACTTATTTAGTGGGGTTAAGATGTTCTATATACAGGGAATGCATAGATCTCATTTGKCGRGCAGAATGGCTAGTTATCTCAACTAAATMAAAAGTATTTGTCTGCAGTGCTCTAAATGTTACCCTATTAAATGCCAAAAAAAAGCAGGTCCCCAGGACTAGGTTTGAAGTCATAAATCTTTACCTTCATCTGCAGATTCTTTAGACAGGCGATGGCATTGTGGTACTTCTCGGCCGCTTCCTTCACGTCGCCCTTCTTGTAGAGGGCGTTACCCTCCACGTGGATCTGAGGCACCACCTCCAGCTTCTCCTCGTCCGTCATCGCCCAGATGTCCAGTCTGAACGAGCCGGGCGTCAAAACCTGGGYGAGGKGTCAATSATATTATTCAATCAAAATGAATTTACGCAGTGAAATGACAGCGGCATGAGTGCTGCTTGGGTGATAAAAGGYTTAYAAAACATTTTGATGTAGTGCTTTTAACAGAACCAGTTGTCACAAAGTGKTTTTACTGTAACCAGGCCTAGACCCCCAAAGAGCAAGCAGTGGCAAAGGGGAAAAACCCCTAATGGAGAATAAATAAGCCCCCACTTCACCTCCATGAGCTCCAGGGTGAAGACCAGGGGCTGAGGGTTGGCCTGGAGCTGGTCCAGGTCACAGTGGCCCAGGGAGTGGTGTGAGTGGATCTGAGCGATGCCACAGCAGTGTCTCTGGCCCTCCAGGGGGTCCTTCCCTGCACTGATGTTCCTCAGGGACTGGGACACCAGCGGGTARAGGGCTGTGTGCTGTAGGGAGAAGGAAAGAGGATGGTTACATTATTCACTAGGACAAATTGAGGGACTGGTGGATTTTKAAGTACAATTAAGGCAGTTCTCTGAAGGGAAACAATTAARAAAACGTATTGACAAACCCTGTCAAATTCCATAACGATCAATGTTTTTGCCTCCCATTTGCATGTCTGTGGGTGTGTGCACAAAAGTAACGGTCTCTAATCCATCCACGTCAACCATGTTAAGTTGGGCGACCCACCTTGACGTCACATGTGAAATCTGCCACTTCTCCCTCCCTCATGGTGGCAATGACTCGCTCCCACACGGCCAGCTTGAACTTCTTTCCCAAGATAAGTTCCATGGGCTTGCTCCGGCCCCCCATGGTCCTGGAGTCATCCAGCACCGTGCCATCACACAGGCTGGAGCGGTAGTGGAATATCACCTGTTGGAAAATTGGGGGGATAGAATGGAGAACTGGTATTACACAAGTGGACAAATCATGTAATACACTGAACAAAAATATAAACGCAACATGTAAAGTGTTGGTCCCATGTTTCATYAGCTGAAATAAAAAGATCCCAGAAATGTTCCATTACGCACAAAACACACGTATTACTCAAATGTTTAGCACAAATTTGTTTACATCCCTGTTAGTGAGCATTTCTCCTTTGCCAAGATAATCCATCCGCCTGACAGGTGTGGCATATCAAGAAGCTGATTAAACAGCATGATCATTACATAGGTGTGCCCTGTGCTGGGGACAATAAAAAGACCACTAAAATGTGCAGTTGTGTCACACAACACAATGCCACAAATGTTTCCAGTTTTGAGTGAGCATGAAATTGGCATGCTGACTGCAGGAATGTCCACRGGAGCTGTTGCCAGAGAATTTAATGTTAATTTCTCTATCATAAGCCACCTCCAAATGTAATTTTAGAGCATTAGGCAGAACGTCCAACCAGCCTCAACTGCAGACCACATGTAAACATGCCAGCCAAGGACCTCCACATCTGGCTTCTTCACCGGCGGGATCGTCTMAGACCAGCCACTCGGACAGCTGATGAAACTGTGGGTTTGCACAACCGAAGAATTTCTGCACAAACGTCAGAAACCGTCCCAGGGAAGCTGATCTGCATGCTRGTGGTCCTCACCAAGGTCTTGACCGGACTGCAGTTAGGCTTCGTAACAAACTTCAGTGGGAAAATGCTCACCTTAGATGGCCACTGGTACGCTTGAGAAGTGTGCTCTTCATGGATGAATCCCAGTTTCAACAGTACTGGGCAGATGGCAGAAAGCGTGTCTTACGTTGTGTGGGCGAGCGGTTTGCTGWTGTCAACGTTGTGAACAGAGTGGGCCATGGTAGCAGTGGGGTTATGGTATGCGGCAGGCATAAGCTACGGACATCAAATACAATTGCATTTTATCGATGGCAATTTGAACACACAGAGATACCGTGACAAGATCCTGATGCCCATTGTTGTGCCATTCATCCACCGCCATCACCTCATGTTTCAGCATGATAATGCACAGCCCCATGTCGCAAGGATCTGTACACTATTCCTAGAAGCTGAAAATGTCCCAGTTCTTCCATGGCCTGCATACTCAGACATTTCACTCATTGAGCATGTTTGGGATGCTCTGGATCGACGTGTATGACAGTGTGTTCCAGTTCCCGCCAATATCCAGCKTTTCGCACAGCCATTGAATAGGAGTGGGACAACATTCCACAATCAACTCTATGCGAAGGAGACGTGTCGCACTGCATGAGGCAAATGGTGATCACACCAGATACTGAATGCTTTTCTGATCCACAACCCTACTTTTTTTTTTTTTTTTTAAAGGTATCTGTTACCAACATATGGATATCTNAAGGTATCTGTTACCAACATATGGATATCTGTATTCCCAGTCATTTGAGATTCATACATTTGGGCCAAATGTATTTATTTAAATTGACTGGATTTCCTTTATATGAACTGAAACTCAGTCAAATCTTTAACATTTTTGCATGTTGCGTTTATATTTTTGTTCAGTGTACATGACATACATTGTATTGATGAAACAGAGTTTGTTCTGTTTAGTAACAGTAAAAGGTGTAGTTTCTACATAATCACTTCTCAGCAGTTGGACAATAAATGCTGATAGAGTGAGCTTGTTAAGGTTTAAAATGCATGTCTTTCACATATTAAAAGACCCCATATCAAACGAAATTCGAGATTTTTATCAACAGGCAGAGGCACAAATTCACATTGATTATCCAACCATACGGTCAATCTTGCCGACTTTCCAATTAAAACGTAGTAGTAATGTTTACAAGCTGACGSACATCCCCACCGACCAATAAGAGAGATGAAAATCAATAAAGACCGCCCTCTTACAGTATCACAAAAAAAKCTTTCGTTTTTACTCCAATAATTACTTATTGGCTGATAATTTCTGTAAATAACAATTCTGGTAGACCGAGTTATAGTTTAACTAAAATAAGGTAACGTATATATCAACTCAGAACATGTCAAACCTCGATAATTTCACTCCATTATAACGTTAGCAGCTAGCTAATAATGCCAATCCGTTTAGCCAGCACTACACATACAAAACTACCCTTTGAACGTGGATTAAATTCACAATTTTACAACTCACCTTGGTCCCATCAGGAAACGTTGACAGCTCTCCTTTGCCTGGACTGACCACTTTCTTCTGAATGCCTTCTGCGAGTAGCTTGGTAGCCAGTTCCTCCATCCTTGCTTCCCCCGAGTGTCAAGCCGACTGCCTATCTTCGGGAGAGCTCGCGAGCAATCGACACATCAATTGACGTCACTGCTGACGCCTTGGGACTTCAAGCAGTCTTGTGATTAGATTACCCTCTATCCTCTTCAGTCATGGATCAAATCATTCTGCTGGTGTTTTGA
>NC_036873.1:8725117-8763713 GCF_002910315.2 Salvelinus sp. IW2-2015 | reverse complement strand
TACTCTCATTGAAAACATCAAATCGTTAGCTAAATATATTTTTGCAAGAGAAGACTTGGGTCATGGAAGTAGATGGGAATTTTTCAAATATAAAGTCAGAGGGGTAGCCATTAAACGCGCCAAAGAGCTGATGCAATTAAAGAACCTTAGAGAAAAAGAGATAATGAGCAAGCTTGACAGTTTTCTAAAGAAAGATAAWKWATCTGAAGAAGAGGAGTCTGTYTTCAAGTCTTTACAACTAGAATTAGAACAGCTATGCACGGCTCTGGCAAAGGGTGCCTTTGTAAGGTCAAAAMCAAAATGGATTGAAGAGGGGGAAAGAAACACTAGTTACTTTTTTGCACTTGAAAAGAGAAACTATAAAATAAAATCTATAACTGCACTCAAAATTAACGATGTTTTATGCAATGAAACCATTACAATATCATCATTTGTCAATTCCTTTTATGAAAACCTTTACGGCTCTCAATTTCAGGAAGATGGTTGTGAAAGCTACATTTGCCACATTCAGAATTATGTCCCTGTAATTGAGGATGATTTCCACTCKGTTTGCGATTCACCTGTGTCAATTGAAGAAATTAGAGAGGCTCTGAATTCAATGAAAAAAGGGAAATCACCTGGCCCTGATGGCCTGTCAGTTGAATTCTATAGACAGTTCTGAGAGTTACTAGAATACCCGATTTTTAATATGTTTCAAGATTGCATCAAAAGTGGGGAAATGGTCTCCACTATGAAACAGGGCCTTGTTTCACTGATTCCGAAGCCCGATAAAGACCCTTCTCTCATTGACAATTGGAGACCAATTACTTTATTAAATATTGATTACAAATTGATTGCTCTGGTTTATGCCAGAAGATTAAAGAAAGGAATAGATACCATTATAAATGAGACTCAAACAGGATTTATGAAGGGCCGTCACATAAACTCTAACATTCGTTTAGTCTTGGACCTTATAGATTATTCAGATGCAATTGACTCAGATGCGGTTGTCTTATTTTTGGACTTCTGTAAAGCCTTTGACACAATTGAACATGAATTTCTCTTTAGGTCTCTTAAACTTTTMGGATTTGGTGAAAATTTTATCAAAGTAATTTGCATGTTTTACAAAGATATAAATAGTTKTGTGTTACTAAACCTTAATACTTACAAAAGATTCAGTATCAACAGAAGTGTATGACAGGGATGCCCAATTTCGCCATTTTTATTCATTTTGGTTGTGGAACTTCTATCTCTAGATATTCTGAATAATGCAAATTTGTATGGCTTAACCATTTTTAACAAAGAAATCAAAATTTCCCAACTGGATGATGATGCTACACTTTTCTTACCAAAGACCAGGTCGCCCATTCCCTTAATGCTATAACTGCATTTTCTACTGCATCAGGATTAAAACTAAATGTTTCTAAATGTGAAATCTTATGTTTATTTGACTCTGATGATYAAGAAATAGAAAATATTCKTGTAAAGGACTYTGTTAAATATTTAGGAATACATCTGTCAAAAAAACACTTAGTCAGACAACATTTGAATTTCTCTCCAAAAATTAAGAAAACCAAAAATATATTCAATAATTGGCTACAAAGAGATTTTTCTATACTTGGGAGAGTACTTCTGTCCAAGACAGAGGGACTGTCTCGTTTTGTGTACCCCTCATTATCGTTATGTGTAAATCCTGCTACTTGTAAAGAGATCAATAAGACCTTTCTTGACTTCATCTGGAAAAATAAGTCTCACAAACTAAAAAAGTCAGTCCTTTCTAACAAAAGAGCTGAAGGAGGTCTGGAAGAGTTGGATTTTGTTGACATAAATAACACTTTCAAGATAAACTGGTTGAAAAGATGTTTGATCAATACTGATTCAATATGGTATTTAATTCCAAAAATGGTGTTTAATAAGTTGAGAGGTCTTCAATATTTACTGAAATGTAATTATATTCCTGAAAGATTACCTGCTAAATTGGATAGGTTTCACCAARAAGCTTTAATGGCCTGGAAAATATGTATCCTGCACAATTTCTCCCCACATAAAGCTCTTTTGTGGAATAATTCAGACATAACTGTAAGGAATAAATCATTGTTCTACCCCAGCTGGCATGAGAGGAATATTGACTTTGTTCTTGATGTTTTCGACAACAAGGGTAATATTCTCACATATGAACAATTTATAACATTGAAAGAGTTTCCAATACCTTTCAGAGAGTTTATTTCTGTGATCAAAGCCGTTCCCAGTGGTCTAACTACACTAATGAAAACTCATCTTAGCTTTGGTAATGATCACAAAGTTTATCCAGAACTCAGATTGGAAGGTGTAGGCTTACTTGAGAGATCTTGTTGTAATAAATAWAWTAGACAAATTCTTCATTCACWAAACCAACTTACACCGAGAGGAAAGTTTTTCTGGAACATGCTTATTCCTGACATTGTCTGGACAAATACATGGTTAAGGCCTTACAAATACTGTATACCAAAGAAAGTTAAGGAAGTGCACTTCAAAATTTTACATAAGATATATCCATGTAATTCTATGACATCCAAATGTGTGGCTATTGATGATATCTGCGTTTTCTGTGAAAAAGGTGAGAATCTGTCCCACTTGTTCTTTGAATGTAAATTTGTGTCAGAATTTTGGGAAAACCTTGCAAAATACTTATTTACCATTATGAACACTACCTATGTTTTTGACATGAAAGATATATGTTACTATTGCAATGATAACAAGACCACTGAAATTATTGTGTATTTTTTTATTCTTGTTGCCAAATACTTCATACACAAACAAAAATTCAAAAATTCTATACCAAAATTTAAAAAAAATTTGGTTGAATTTAACTATTTTATTAAAACATTAACCCTTGTGAACAATAACAAGAATAACATTTTCCTAAATCATTACAATAAGATTTTTTCAGAGTGATTACAATTGCACTAGAATTGTTTATTTTTTTATATTTTTTGTTTGTTCCAATATTTTCTCGTTAATACCTGCGTTCTGTTTTGTATGATGTAAGAATGTAAATTGTTGAACTGTATTTTGAATAGAATTTTTTTAAATAAAAATTTGATTACCCTCTACCAGTTAAATCAAATCAAATTGTATTGGTCACATACACATGGTTAGCAAGCAGATGTTATTGCGAGTATAGCGAAATGCTTGTGCTTCTAGTTCCGACAGTGCAGCAATATCTAACAAGTAATATCTAACAATTCCACAACAAATATCTAACTGAGYAATGGAATAAGAATATATAAATATATGGATGAGCAATGTCAYAGTGGCATAGGCTAAGATGCAATAGATAGTACAGAATACAGTATATACATATGAGACGAGTAATGCAAGACATGTAAACATTATTAAAGTGACTAGTGTTCCATTTATTAAAGTGGCCAGTGATTACAAGTCTGTATGGAGGCAGCAGCCTCACTGTGCTAGTGATGGCTGTTTAACAGTCTGATAGCCATGAGATAGAAGCTGTTTTTCAGTCTCTCGGTCCCAGCTTTGATGCACCTGTACTGATCTCGCCTTCTGGATGGTAGCGGGGTGAACAAGCAGTGGCTTGGGTGGTTGTTGTCCTTGATATTTTTGGCCTTCCTGTAACATCGGGTGCTGTAGGTGTCCTGGATGGCAGGTAGTTTGCCCTCAGTGATGCGTTGTGCAGACCGCACCGCCCTGTGGTTGTGGGCGGTGCAGTTGCCGTACCAGGCGGTGATACAGCCCGACAGGATGCTCTCAATTGTGKATCTAAAAGTTTGTAAGGGTTTTAGGTGACAAACTGTTGCGCCTTCTTCACCACACTGTCTGTGTGGGTGGACCATTTCAGTTTGTCAGTGATATGTACACAGAGGGAATTAAAACGTTCCACCTTCTCCATTGCTGTCCCATCGATGTGGATAGGGGGGGGGTACTCCCTCTGCTGTTTCCTGAAGTCCACAATCATGAAAATGTGATTGTCCGTTGATTATTTTTCTCCACTCTTCTCTAACATTGATGTGGCTAAGTTATCACTACACACCAACATTATGCTTTTCAAATGCTTTTTGTTCCAAAAGTAGCCAAAACACTGCAAAACARTTTATAGTCTTGCACGCAGAGCGAAAATACTCATCATCCCAGTCATTAACATCTTGGGTATGTGGCCCCACCAAACACATCTGAGAGAAATACCTAATACTTTCGGCACCGACCGCATCACAGCTGTCCTAAAATCCCCATGCGCTTCGCATTATCSCAACACCAGCYCTARTAACAAACACTGACTCATGGAGACCTTTTAAAAGTAATATACAAAAAAACAGGTTTATTGTAGTTTCACAGTCACTATTTACTCACGAGACATGACACAAACAGGCAGGGCAAATCAGACTCCTTCTCTTCCATACAGGATGTGCAAGAAGCTTATCGAGGCACAAAGTGGTTGAGTTTGTAGTAGTGGTCAGTATAAAGACAGGGTAAAAAGGTTTGACATAATAAGAAAAAACATCTTTGTTACATAATTGAAAAAAGTACAATACTCAAAATTGTACAAAAAAAAGGTGTAGTGCAATGGGTCATTTTTCAAAATAGGGCAAGTAGAAGAACTTGAAGCCTCTTCTTCCCCGAACCGCACAACTGATGTAAATCACATGGTACACTGAGGGAAAAGGAGAGAAAACAATTACCACACTGTTTTAATCATTTCTSTAGTAAACATATGAAGCCATAGTAATGCACATGTAAACTGTGAAGCTTTTGTAATGCCTGTGTGTATTTAATCTGCAGATTACTTGTTTCAACATACACAGTGATAAGTCTGTGACCATAGGGACTTCTACACACCATTACAGGACTGTTTAAGTTCACATTCTCACCCACATGCACTGTCCAGACGTTATGATTAAAAAGACAGGAGAAAAGGCTGAAAGACATGTGAAACATGAAATACATTGACAATACAACCAAGTCAAGGTAAAGAGCACTATATACCCCCAGGAATGAAGAGAAGAAATCCAGGGATGAAGAAAATGGCACTTGAGACACCTGTGGAAAACATCAAAGATACCATGTCAAAGCCCACAGTAAAAGACTACCAACGACCAAGAATAGAGACATCTTCACTGATATGTGACAACACATCCCACATTCACTGAATCTCTTTTTTTACCTGCATCCGGATTCAATTGTATTACGACACCAGTGAAAATGAGAGCTGAGAGAAAGAAAACATGGAAATTGAATGAAAAGGCAATATCTCAAGARAACTAAKAATAGARATGAGAACACAAGAGGAGTTATTCCGGGGCAAAGTTCAGTGCCATGAATGCATTACAATGGCTGACAATGGGTGGTAAAAAACAAGACACATCTATAAAATATAAACCGCCGTACACAAACTAAATGTCAGACTGCAGTGTTTCCCAACCCATTCCTGGGCTGTGTGCACATTTTTTTTCCAAGCCTAGTAATAACACACAGGATGCAATGTATCAGCAAGCCTTTGGTTAGTTGAATCAAGTGTGTTAGTGCCGGGCTGGTACAAAAATGTGCACACCTTGCGCGTTCGCCCAGGAATGGATTGGCGAAAAACACTGTTGGAGGAGAATCACGGTTGATGTTTTCTCTTTCAGCAGAGATGGTGTGACTTACCGACTCCAGTGACGAGGAGAAGGAATGAGGCGAGGACCACTCTTCTGTTCTTCTTCACCAGAGGGTGAGACGTCCACCTGAGGAAAACATCAGGGTTTTCCTCAGTCATTGTGGGTGTTTGAGAGTGTGTGTGAGTACATCCTTMATCTTATGTGATAMTGTGGGCATGGTCCAGTGTAATGCATTCTTGTGAATGACTGTTTGTGTGCGCGTTTGCGTGCATGGTTAATTACCCGCAGCAGTGTGCAGAGAGCTGAGTGACAGAYCTCAAAGTGCTGAACGACCACTGGGAGCTGCAGTAAGACAGAGTCGCAGGATCACTGAGGGGGGACAAAAAATGGGAAAGTTGAACATCTTTCTTGATATCATAGAAAATAAGGAACACGCATTTACATTTGAGGGTGCCATTCTCATCTAGGTAATGCCAGATGCAATCACAACACGCCCTGTCTCTTATACACATCTAGATGTGTATAAGAGACAGTGCCAGATGCAATCACAACACGCCAATGAAGGCAAACCTGATTTTGAAGAAGTTATTGAAAGAGGAATTGCCACTGCTGCCCAAGACGTCTTCATTTTCCAGATTCTGTGCGAGCAGAGAGAAAGAGAAAAATGTTAGGTCACCACCACACCCTGATATCACTTCTATGTGTGTGTGTGTGTGTTACGTCTATACGTATGTGTGTGTATGATGGGGCATCACCTGGTACTTCAGACTGCTGCTGTGGTCGGGGGAGCCAGCCACAGCGGAGGGCGAGTGAGTCTGGGGTTTGGCAAAGGACAGGGTACCGAACGTCATCTCTCCCCCCTCTCTGTCTTTCTCTCGGCCCTTCCATCCTTCCTTCTCTCCATCAGATACCCCTTCATCCTCTCCCTCCAGCACAAACGCGTCATCGATGCTGAACTGCGTTTCCATAGCCGGCGTTTGCCAATACTCTCACACCTTGCCGCTGCTTTGGTTGATATACACTGTGGGTTGAGGGGGAAATTCAGCAAACAATGGAAATCAAATCAAATGTACAAAAGCAGATTTTCTATCCAAGGGCCATATATGTGGATGTCAACATAGGGCTCTGATCTAGGCTAAACTAATAGCTATAGTTAAGTGGACTATAGTTYAGCTATAGTTAAGCTAATAGTTAAGTGGACTCGTCTTGTGTTAGCAGTTCGACATGTGTGAAATCMACATCATACAGCCAGCCTTTGGGTTAATGATTAACCCAAAGGCTTAATGTCGTTTTCAACAAAGAAAATTCAGCGATATTTATTTATTTATTTTCCTTTATTTATTTTCCGTATTTGTAACATTCATATGAATTGAACAGATCTTGCGTAAATCTTTGATAAACCAAATTGTTTACAACTCCATCTCCACTGTACCCTCTAACCCTGCGACTGGCAAACACGTCTTTCGTAGATAAGGACATTAAGCGGCATAATATCCGGTTGAAAAACGTTAGCTAAGTGGTAGAAACAACATCAACAAAGAGCGTTGCTAACTAATAAACACACATGCGTTTACGTCAACGTACATTATTATCTGAAGCTCTTTATGAGATAATTATTTGAAACATTTAAAAGCAACTTTTAATAGCTACTTTATCGGTTGTCTACATTGTTTGGTTGCACTGCTCCGCTAACGGCTAGCAAATTATATAAGGAGTAAACTTACTCTCTTTTTCAGGCGATTTGACTTAAATTTCACGTTTCCATGTGCATGTTCACATATTTACATTATTTGCTGTAAGCCTTTGTTTGTAATATGTCATACTAATCTGACTGCAAAAACTTCCCAAAACTTTAAACTTTCCTTATGCATCCGGTTTACGATTGGACGTGACTGAGTGAAACGTATTCGGATTCTAATACGCCCAAATGAAAAGGCTCTACTAATCGATCGCTGCCTTGCAATGTCGATTTATCATGTACTTAATACGAAAAAAAAAAATTATCCATAAAATAAAACGAATGTTCATTTTCATTCGTTCATGTTTGTTCATGTTCATTCGTTCATGTTATGTTATGTTTATAGCAAAACAACAAGCGGCACACAGAAATATTATATTGATGCATATTTGTAAAAAGTTGACCTTATCAATGTTAATCAATATGAATATACATAACGATAAAAAAATACAAAGATAAACTATACTGAACAGAAATATAAATGCAACATACAACAATTTCAAAGATTTTACTGAGTTACAGTTCACATAAGGAAATCAGTCAATTTAAATATATTCATTATGCCCTAAGATCGAATCGTACTACACTGGCTCCGACMCTCGTCGGATGTGGCAGGGCTTGCAAACTACTACAGACTACAAAGGGAAGAACTGCCGAGAGCTGCCCAGTGAGCCTACCAGACAAGCTAAATTACTTCTATGCTCGCTTCGAGGCAAGTAACACTGAAACATGCATGAGKCCATCAGCGGTTCCGGACGACTGTGTGATCATGCTCTCCGCAGCCAATGTGAGTAAGACCTTTATACAGGTCAACATTCAGGCCCCTGGGCCAGACGGATTATCAGGACGTGTACTCCAAGCATGCGCTGACCAACTGGCAAGTGTCTTCACTGACATTTTCAACTTCTCCCTGTCCGAGTCTGTAATACCAACATGTTTCAAGCAGACCACCATAGTCTCTGTGCCCAAGAACACTAAGGTAACCTGCCTAAATGACTACCGACCTGTAGCACTCACATCTGTAGCCGTGAATGCTTTGAAAGGCTGGCCATGGCTCACATCAACACCATTATCCCAGAAACCCTAGACCCACTCCAATTTTCATACCACACCAACAGATCCACAGATGATGCCATCTCTATTGCACTCCACAATGCCCTTTCCCACCTGGACAAAAGGAACACCTATGTGAGAATGCTGTTCATTGACTACAGCTCAGTGTTCAACACCATAGTGCCCTCAAAGCTCATCA
The DNA here is from genome assembly GCF_002910315.2 of Salvelinus sp. IW2-2015. Classification (NCBI taxonomy): domain Eukaryota; kingdom Metazoa; phylum Chordata; class Actinopteri; order Salmoniformes; family Salmonidae; genus Salvelinus; species Salvelinus sp. IW2-2015. The sequence goes on along the minus strand of NC_036873.1, from coordinate 8,755,150 downwards.
CTAAGCTAAGTACCCTGGGACTAAACACCTCCCTCTGCAACTGGATCCTGGACTTCCTGACGGGCCGCCTCCAGGTGGTAAAAGTAGGTAACAACACATCCGCCATGCTGATCCTCAACACGGGGGCCCCTCAGAGGTGCGTGCTCAGTTACCTCCTGTACAACACTATTCACTCATGACTGCACGGCCAGGGATGACTCCAACACCGTCATTACGTTTGCTGATGACACAACAGCGGTAGGCCTGATCACCAACAACAATGAGACAGCCTATATGGAGGAGGTCAGAGACCTGACCGTGTGGTGCAAGGAGAACAACCTCGCCCTCAACGTGATCAAGACAAAGGAGATGATTGTGGACTAGAGGAAAAGGAGGACCGAGCACGCCCCCATTCTCATCGACGTGGCTGTAGTGGAGCAGGTTGACAGCTTCAAGTTCCTTGGCGTCCACATCACCAACAAACTAACATGGTCCAAGCACAKCAAGACAGTCGTGAAGAGGGCAAGACAAAACCTATTCCCCCTGAGGAGACTYAAAAGATTTGGCATGGGTCCTCAGATCCTCAAAAGGTTTTACAGCTGCACCATCGAGGGCATCCTGATGAGTTGCATCACCGCCTGGTATGGCAACTGCTCGTCCTCTGACCACAAGGCACTACAAAGGGTATTGCGTACGGCACAGTACATCACCGGGGCCAAGCTTCCTGCTAGGACATCTATACCAGTCGGTGTCAGAGGAAGGCCCTAAAAATTGTGAAAGACTCCAGCCACCCCAGTCATAGACTGTTCTCCCTGCTACTGCACGGCAAGTGGTAACGGAGCGCCAAGTCTATGTCCAAGAGGCATCTAAACAACTTCTACCCCCAAGCCATAAAACTCCTGAACAGCTAATCATCCCCCCCACGCTGCTGCTACTCTCTGTTATTATCTTTGCATAGTCACTTTAATAACTGACATCTACATGTACAGTGGGGCAAAAAACTATTTAGTCAGCCACCAATTGTGAAGTTCTCCCACTTAAAAAGATGAGAGAGGCCTGTAATTTTCATCATATGGTACACTTAAAAATGACAGACAAAATGAGAGAAACAAATCCAGAAAATCCATTGAGGATTTTTAATGAATTTATTTGCAAATGATGGTGGAAAATAAGTATTTGGTCAATAACAAAAGTTTATCTCAATACTTTGTTAATACCCTTTGTTGGCAATGACAGAGGTCAAACGTTTTCTGTAGGTCACAAGGTTCACACACTGTTGCTGGTATTTTTGGCCCATTCCTCCATGCAGATCTCCTCTAGAGCAGTGATGTTTTGGGGCTGTTGCTGGGCAACACGGACTTTCAACTCCCTCCAAAGATTTCTATGGGGTTGAGATCTGGAGACTGGCAGGCCACTCCAGGACCTTGAAATGCTTCTTACAAAGCCACTCCTTTGTTGCCGGGCGGTGGTTGTGTTTGGGATAATTGTCATACTGAAAGACCTGAAAGATCTTCCAATGCCCTTGCTGATGGAAGGAGGTTTCACTCAAAATCTCACGATACATGGCCCCATTCATTCTGTCCTTTACACGGATCAGTCGTCCTGGTCCCTTTGCAGAAAAACAGCCCCAAAGCATGATGTTTCCACCCCATGCTTCCAGTCAGTACGGTGTTCTTTGGATGCAACTCCAGCATTCTTTGTCCTCAAACCGACGAGTTGAGTTTTTACCCAAAAAGTTCATTGGTTCATCTGACCATATGACATTCTCCCAATCTTCTTCTGGATCATCCAAATGCTCTCTAGCAAACTTCAGACGGGCCCATGTACTGGCTTAAGCAGGGGGACATATCTGGCACTGCAGGATTTGAGTCCCTGGCGGGGTAGTGTGTTTATCTGATGAGTAGGCTTATGTGTGGTCCCAGCTCTCTGCCAGGTCATTCACTAGTCCCCCCCGTGTGGTTCTGGGATTTTTGCTCACCGTTCTTGTGATAATTTTGACCCCACCGGGGTGAGATCTTGCGTGGAGCCCCAGATCGAGGGAGATTATCAGTGGTCTTGTATGTCTTCCATTTCCTAATAATTGCTCCCACAGTTGATTTCTTCAAACCAAGCTGCTTACCTATTGCAGATTCAGTCTTCCCAGCCTGGTGCAGGTCTACAATTTTGTTGTGTGCCTTAGACAGCTTCTTGTGTCTTGGCCATAGTGGAGATTGGAGTGTGACTGTTTGAGGTTGTGACAGGTGTCTTTATACTGATAACAAGTTCAACATGCCATGACATCAGTCGAGGTAACGAGTGAGAGGAAGATACCTTTAAAGAAAAGTTACAGGTCTGTGAGAGCCAAGAAATGATTGCTTTGTTATTGACCAAATACTTATTTTCCACCATAATTTGCAAATAAATTCATTAAAAATCCTACAATTGATTTTCTGGATGGGTTTTTGTCTGTCATAGTTGAAGTGTACCTATGATGAAAATTACAGGCCTCTCTCGTCTTTTTAAGTGGGAGAAATTGCACAATTGGTGGCTGACTAAATACTTTTTTGCCCCACTGTACATAATTACCTCAATTCCGGTGCACCAGCACATTGACACATTGACTCTGTACCGGTACCCTCTGTATATAGCCCCGCTATTGTTATTTACTGCTGCTCTTTAATTATTTGTTATTCTTATCTTTTACTTTTTTTAGGTATTTTCTTAAAACTGCATTGTTGGTTAAGAGCTTGTAAGTAAGCATTTCACTGTAAGGCCTACACCTGTTGTATTCGGCGCATGTGACAAATATAATTTGATTTGATTTGATATATGGATTTCATATGACTGGGAATACAGATATGAATCTGTTTGTCTCCAATACCTTAAAAAAAAGTAGGGGCATGGATCAGTATCTGGTGTGGCCTCATGTATCTCCTTTGCATAGAGTTGATCAGGCTGTTGATTGTGGCCTGTGGAATGTTGTTCCACTCATTTTCAATGGCTGTGCGAAGTTGCTGGATGTTGGCGGGAACACACTGTTGTACGTGTCTATCCAGAGCATCCCAAACATGCTCAACAGGTGACATGTCTGTTGAGTATGCAGGCCATGGAAGAACTAGTTAGTTACTCTATAAATTACATTTTCAGCTTCCAGGAATAGTGTACAGATRCTTGCGACATGGGCCTATGCATTATCATGCTGAAACATCTGGTGATGGCGGCAGATGAATGGCACGACAATGGGCCTCAGGATCTCGTCACAGCATCTCTGTGCTTTCAAATTGACATAGATATAATGCAGTTGTATTAGTTGTCCGTAGCTTATGCCTGCCCATACCACAACCCCACCGCCACCATGGGGCACTCTGTTCACAACGTTGACATCAGCAAACCGCTCGCCCACACAACGCCATACACGTGGTCTGCGGTTGTGAGGCCGGTWGGACGTACTYCCAAATTCTCTAAATTGACATTGAAGGCGGCTTATGGTWGAGAAAWTAAAATAAAATTCCCTTACAACAGCTCTYGTGGACATTCCTGCAGTCAGAATGCCAGTTGCACGCTCTCTCAAAACTCGAGACATCTTTGGCATTGTGCTGTGTGACAAAACTGCACATTCTAGAGTGTCCTTTTATTGTTCCCAGCACAAGGTYCACCTGTGTAAAGATTATGCTGTTWAATCAGCTTCTAGATATGCCACACCTGTCAGGTGGATGGATTGTCTTGGCAAAGGAGAAATGCTCTCMAACAGGGATMTAAACAKATTTGTGCACGACATTTGAGAGAAATAAYCCTCTGCGTATGGAACATTTKATTTWATTTTATTTCAGCTCGTGTAACACYGGACCAACACTATATGTTGTGTTTCTATTTTTTGTTCAGTGTATTATGGGAGCTTTTGCCAAATAACCATGTGATTTTCGGTAAATCAGCCCGTACAAAGTGCAAACACACAAGACCACTAGTCAAACAGTAAACAGATAAGTCATTATTTTTGGTGAGAGGAGGGAAGGGAAGGACACACACATACTGAACACACGCAGTAGGACGTGAACCTTTTTTCCCCCCCAGTTGAGATAATATATCATCATCCGCCTTAGACAATTTCTGATGCTGTAATATTTGCAAGTGACCTGCAGTGTGAGTAAACTTTTTAAATACCTTTCTAAAGATCTACCAATGACTCAATCACGATAGGCCTACTGTCATAGGGATATCATGGTTAGGTACTCTAGAAAGAATATTTCTGATATTGCTTGTCTATGTTGTTATAACTGCAAATGCCATGTCTAATATTTTGCTTGTTGCACTGAGATATAGAGCATGAGTGAATGACCAATCGGATTAGGAAAGAATCCATGAATGTGCCAAACTAGTCTTGTTTTTTTTTCTTCTATTGATTTTTTCATTCCCATTGCCCCTTTGCCCGCTGTGTCCCGCCGTCCCTTCCCTTCCTCTTCTCTCCCTCTCTATCTTTCTTCATCTTCCCTAGATGGGGATTTCAGTCCTATCGTGTGTCTCCCTCCTGCTTGTCTTTGAGGTAAACACAAAGGGCCAGTTTCCTGGAGAAAGATTAAGAACACTCCTGGACTGAAAAGCATGCTAAATGGAGAATCTCTGTTGAAAATGCTTTTTAGTCCCGGGTCCGTTACCTGCATTCACAAAGAGTAGGATTGCTGTTCGGCTTTCGCTTTTAGATCATAATGAATATGATAATATGGACAGGGCAGACCTGACGCTAGATCAGCACTACTACTCGAAGACACTTTTTGAATAAGGGCCCAGGAGTGTAGGCGTAAATCTGGTTCTGGGAAACTGGCCCATTTTGTTTTGTAATATCAAACCCTGGTTTTTAGGACAAATGCTAATGTGGCACAGAGACACCTCATGTACCTTACTGCCTCCACCTTCTTGTTTGGTTGTCCATCCCTGTCTCTCTATCCAGCTTTTCTCTTCCTCCGTTGGGGTCCTGCAAGGTYTACCTGGCTCCACCCTGGTCTTCCCATGTCTCCCTGGCCAAAACCAACAAAGCTTTGCTGGGGCTAAGATCACCTGGAAATACAACGACTTCCTGGTTCCCGACTACCCAGAATCGTCAAAGCAACTCAAGCTTTCCAAGGATGGCTTCTATCTGGAAATCTCTCCTGTCAGTGTAGCCAACGAGGGGGAATATGAATGTGTGATCAAGCAGAATGATATGGAGTGGCAAAAAGTGCACATAGTCCAGGTTGATGGTAAGGACACATACTGCCACCTCCTATTTTCATCGCAACTGCCTGTGACGTGATGTAGGCCTTTCTTGAAATAGACACTCCACTTCATTTAAACATTTTTTTTAAAATCATGTTACAAGTTAAAACTCAATCACTGGTTCACTTTTCCTTATTCGTACAGAGTGCCTACATTTTTATACTTAGTAYTTAATCTTCAAGTCTATGTTGAGAAGAGAAATAGGACGACAACTTTAGCAGAGTGTTGTGTCTTGGCTATCATTAATGTTACGACGATTGTTTTATCAACTCGATTAACTATGTTCAATTATTACAATGATTAAATMAATCCTGTAACAATTTACTCAATACCAATCTTGGGGCACCACGGAAAAAGTTTATTTAACGAGTTACCYTTTTTCAAATGAACTCTCACGGATATAAAGATCTCTTACATTTCAGTCATCAATCAGTCATTKATTAATTGTTATCTTCTATCAGTCTCATTCTGAATGTCGCAAAATCCTTGGATATCTGCACAAACCCTAGCATAAATTATGAATCAGAGCTATATACAAATTGGCTTAATTTTTTATTTACTAACTAACTAAATAATCACACAGAAATACATAAACAAAAACAGAATAGCTTACACATTGATTACTACATAAAGCAATGAAAGGTCCCGAGGGTAATAAACCGATATGACGGCTTGCTACACAAAATGAAAAGGGAGGGGCATGTAAGAAAGAGCGGGAGAAAAGACAAAGGACTTCACTATCATACATACAGCTGATAACTATGCTCATGGAAATGCTAATACTTTGCACATCAACGGCCCCGTTCATTCGAAAATAATTGCAATGTACTTATTTACAATTGTATGCCTTTGTTGTCTCTCTGTTGAAATTGCCGGTCCATTTTCTGGAGAGTCAGTCGACAGAAAGTCTCTGGTTGTCCACCAGAGGTCACCATGTCCTTTGCAGTCGTAGCTTGTCCAGCGGCTCTGTTCCTTAGAATAGGGTGGTGAGAGGAAATTGTTCTTTGTCTCTTGTCTTCGGTCGAGTTTCCTAGACTATTTTACATATACAGCTGCTGACTGTGAATGTGTAGTCTTTAGTTTTGTAGATTTCTGAACCATTTGTAACGTAMTCAGCTGGCGCTGCACATAGCTGGTCTATAGAGTCTAACCATTTGTGTGGTTCTCGTGATGTCTGGACTTGTAGAGATTTTCTTCTTCTCTGAWMAAAGTTTCAGAGTTTCMAGCCATTCCGTACCTTTCAGCTCACYCTGTCGGTCTCGCTGGCCTAATGTACATTTTGTCACGAGTCCTATTTAAGCACTCTGGGAAAAAGGGGCGTTCCCTCATTTTGTCGTAATGTCTGTGCTCARGTGGGTGTGGTCACTGACTGGTTAAGACTTCATATGAAAATCAAGGCTAACATCACATTACATCTTCTCACAAATAGTTTAATATTTAATCATATACGTTCCCCCAACATTTGGGTGTGACCCTGACAACTGGGAAATATATACATTCAGAGATACAGTTAGGTTGTTATACTGTCCTTCATGAGATCCCAAAACACAACTGATCTGACATAATTGTTCTTTAAATACCACGGACCATTCCAACTCTTTGGATTACAGAAATATTGTTTCATTCCCCACTTTTGGATGATGGAGTTTTGGCGAAGAGGGAGAGAGAGGGGGGGGGGGGCAATCTGGCATCTATGATCCTCACCTTAAAGGGCAAGTCATGACAAGAGGGTTTAGATCACAATGAATAAGTCATTCAGTCGATTTAAACATACAGCCCCAGAACTTCAGTGTATTCATAGATTGTGATTCCTAAACACTGGTGAAATATGGGGCAATTATTTTGTTGCAGTTTAGCAAACTCTACAGGTCAGCAAACATTGCATGCATTTTGAGGTTGGCTCCAGAAATTATTTCTACTGTTGTGCTGTCTTTCTGTCTTCCATCTTGGTCTCTGTCCCTCCAGTGTCCAGCAGCTACATTCTCAAAGTAAACGAAGGGTCCACTGTGAATTTACCTTGTGATCGCCCACCATCCAGCAAAGACCTGGTCCATTGGTACAGATATGATAAAGGAATGACGAACGGCACACGGAAGCAGTTGAATCCTGCAGAGACTGGAGAAATGGTGGATGGTGACAGACTAGAATGGCTTTTTGGCCCCCTTGAAAAAGATATGACAATCACACTTAATGGGGTCAAAATGGAGGATGCCGGCATATACTACTGTGAGACAGCTGAGGAGGGCAGAGACAGCAGCAACTTTAATACAATTGAACTAATTGTGGAAGGTACGTTTAGCTAACCTTCTTCTTCTTCCATTACACTCTCAAAATTTGCATATATATACACGTTTGTTAAATTGGTGTAATTCGCAAATTTCCAAATTGATTCCAAATAGCCATAATGTCCAAATGTTAGACACTCACCTGCAATGTTCAAGACACTGTCACYCTCTTGATTTGTTGAAATTATKATCTTCYTTCGCCATTTCTTTTAGCTGCGCCCACCGTTCTTCCTTACTCCTGCGTTGGGTTCATGACCCCCTGGGAATCGTGTCAGGACGAGACCAGCAGGTCGTGGGAGGCCATGCTAGGAGAATCCCTCAATGAGTTCTCCATGAAGCTTTATGCCCACCTCAGCCAATCACAGCCCATGAATAACCTGCTCTTCTCTCCAATCAGCATCAGCGGGGTGTTAACCCACCTGTTACTAGGTAAGAAAGAGAGGGTGGGGCTTCTTTAAAATGGAACATGGAGAGGGGTTGTCCAACTGCACTCATACTCTAGACCTCAGTTCTTTTGAAAATAAAGCAACACTCTTGATATAAACTCTCACTGAATGATTGATGTGTGGAAGGCCAAGTAAAATACATACTGTATCATCCTCTCTCACTCTCTCACTCTCTTACTCTCGCTCTCTCGCTCTCTCTCTCTCTCTCTCTCTCTTTCTCATTAGGGGCTCGTGGCAAGACAAGGAGAGACATGGAGACGGCTCTCTGTTTGTCTCACGACTTCTTCTGTGTTCATTCCGAGATGAAGAAACTGAAGCTGAAACTTCAGGACACACTGAAGATGGCCTCTCAGATCTACTACAACCCCAGTACTACCAGAGCACAATTAATACTCATGATAGTTATAGCTTGTTCTCCACATATCATTTCGAATTCTCGTCGTATATTGTCAATTTAATCATGAGTCGCCATCCCCCCTTAACTCACTGTCTGTCTGTCTGTCTGTCTGTCTGTCTGTCTGTCTGTCTGTCTGTCTGTCTGTCTGTCTGTCTGTCTGTCTGTCTGTCTGTCTGTCTGTCTGTCTGTCTGTCCACCTCTCTGACATTCCCTCTCTCTCCCCCCTCAGATATGAAGTTGAGTGAGTCCTTTACCAACCAATCCATGCAGTTCTACGATGCGGATCCAGTCAAATTGACCAATAGCAGTGAGGTAAACGTGGAAATGATCAACAGTTGGGTTGCAAAGCAGACAAATAATAAAATCAAAGAGCTGGTCGACTCTGTTCCCGCCCACACCGAACTGCTACTCCTCAATGCTGTGTTTTTCAATGGTCAGTATCCTGTGTGTGTGTGTGTGTGTTTGTGCATGTGTGTGATCAAAGTAAGCTCTTGGTAAGCACCGATGCTCAATCTATCTGATAGGATATAGTCTATTTTAGCYGATATGGAGTATGTGGATAATAAATATATGTGTTTCAGGTCAATGGAAGATGAAATTTGATGCAAAATCCAAAATGTTTCCATTTGTGAAACTGAATGGTGATACTGTGAAGGTGCCTGTCCTCTACAGTGCCAAATACAAATTGGCTGTGAAATATGTCCCGGCAGTGAAGGCACAGGTAACCATTTTGATTACACACACCCACACTTACATGCACAGATACACTGTAAGCGATCACACACACAATCTACGTAACATTCTGACCTTGTCTATCACCCATAGGTGGCGATGTTCCCTCTCTCTGGTGCAAGTAGCTTGTTCATCTTGCTCCCGCCCACTACCAAGCTCTCAGACCTGCAATTGGTGGAGGGGAAGATGACGGACAAGGCAGTGAGCCAGATGGTGGAGCAGATGAATCAGGTGTCTCCCCAGGCCACCGAGGTCACTCTGCCCAAAATCAAACTGGACATCCGGACCGAGATGAACACCCTGCTCAGGAAGATAGGTCTGTCCGTATGCGTGTCTATCTGTCTGTCTTTTAGCTTACCTGCTGCCTGACTGTTCGAATTATAAGACTGTGCATTTTGTTGTAGCCACCTGATTCAACTAGCCACCAAGCCCTTGATTAGTTGAACCAGATGTTTGTGCTTGGCRACAACAAAAATGTCTTCATCCAGAAGCAGGAATGGATTTCCCCAGGTCGTTCTAAGTCAACCTAAACCAACAACTCTGGCTTTTCTTGATTTGACTCTCTCACTTCTCTCCCTCTACCTTCTCTTTTTCCTTCTGCCCCTCTTCGCTCTCCTTCTCCATATCTCCCTCCTCTTACTCCCACACCTCTTTCTTCCCTTAGGTTTGTCGGAGCTGTTCGACAGCGCCAACCTGTGTGGCCTCTACCCCGACAACGAGTTGCTCCTGACGGAAGCCCGCCACCGGGCCTTCCTCTCCCTGACGGAGGAAGGTGTGGAGGCTGGGGCGGCCACCTCCCTCTCTTTCTCCCGCTCCTTCTCTTCCTTCTCAGCCCTCAGGCCCTTCCTGATGATACTGTGGAGCGACCAGGCCAAGGCCCCACTGTTCGTGGGCCGAGTGACCGAGCCGTGAGAGAAGGAGGAAGAGAGAGGGAGAGAGGGTAGCATGCATATATAAAAAAAGCRGTGTTTGCAAAAGAAAAGGACAACTTCATTCTATGAAATTACATGTTCATTGTAACTTCATAGAATGACTGTCAAAGTGTTTTAAAATYAATACTCGGTAGGGCTTGCTATAGGTTGTCACAAAATGCATGACTTATCAAATAATAAAAGTTGACATCTCTCCACATGTGGTATGGACATCTTTTTGGACGAATGTGCTATTTAAATCACTCTTCWGTCCAAACAACGTACACAGTAAGTCACTGAAACGGGTTCAGTTTATTTTTAAAAAGTAGTTCCACAAACTCACCACAGGATGTCAATCACACCGTATGTTCCACATAGAGATAGCCATTACGTCAGTCAGTAAACAGGGATGCTGTAACAATAGTCCTCCCCCTCCACCCTGTCTCCCCATTCCCTGACGATAAAGGTTTTAAAGCAACTGCGGACCGAGTAAAGCATKAAATTGAGCAACTTACAAACAATAAATTACAAACCAACGAGTACACATCAGCGATGATAGCTCTAACAGATTTGATTGACGATACCATGTCAATGATATCAACCATAAAGAAATTGCCARTGATCAATGTTAGTTATAATGTTAGTTGCATATGCATATATATGACAATCATTACACATGCGATTCTTTATTAGAATGTTATGATGCATACGGTTTGTTTTTGTCACATGATGAACAAAGTCGAGTTCGCTTGACCGACAACAAGTAAAAGGCAGAGATGGAGAGAATCTGAGAGAAAATAAAGCATCAGATCACCTAGGCAAGATAATAAATAACTCCAAATCCAAGCCTGGCTTCACATGATAAGGAATATCCCGGCGAGGGAAGTACATACATACTAAGTAACTTGTGGAATAGACACRGGCTGGAATGCGGTTTTAACCAATCAGCATTCAGGATTAGACCCACCCGTTGTATACATACTCAGTATTACATACAAAAAACCCATGAATGCATCTTTGACAACATGTCACGTAGTGACATCMGAGATGTTCATCATTTGATTATCCGTTTCACTGTTGTTGCTGRGCGTGGAGAGGCTTCCTGTGTCGTCATTGGTGTGCATAGAGAAGAACAGATTCCGCCCTCTCCACTCCACCGCCGTCTCGGTCAAGGTCCCTCAACGTGRGCTCTTGGTGACGGCGAAAGACCAGACGAGCTGAACTTCTCACCCGTTGTCTCAGAGTTCAGTCCCCAGCTGTGGCGATCCGTGAGCCGTGTCACATTTGACCTCTAGCCATGTTCAATCGTCCTTGTTTTTTTGTTGCTATCCATSATGACGCCTTCATTCACACCTTCGTCCAAGTACAGAATTACGAACACAGAGATCCCAGACAACGATTAGAAAGTAAGAAAAAGTCCAGGAGACTATTGACTGACTGAGATGTCTAATTCACACTACAGGGCCGACCCAAACCATACTGTGCTGGCCTGGATATTTTCTTTTCACATTGTCCTTTTTCCATTCAAGCAACTACAGTAGATGAGTTACCAAGTCAGTGGAGTACAGCTTGGCTTGACTTGGCTGTGTTTGGCTCAGTAATGTGAACAGGGAAGTAGTGTGCTTTAGTGGACCAACGTTGGAACTATAAGGTGTCCAAACTGTAGCCAGGGGCCACAGGATTGGGCCTCTGTCCTTAGGGTGGTTAACCCCTCGAGGTCTGTCTCTGGTGAAGGAATCCATGGTGAGAGGTCACTGTCTACTTTATGCCAGTGTTTTGTTTTGTTGCCAAAGGGAGGGTGGGGGAGTGGGGTGTCCATGAGTGTGTTCAGATTCAATGCATGAACATGCACACACACAGACATGTACACAACGCGCACACACACACACACACACACACACACACACACACACACACACACACACACACACACACACACACACACACACACACACACCACACACACACACACACACACACACACACACACACACACACACACACACACACACACACACACACACACACACACACAAACACACACACACACACAAATTTGTGTCGGTATCCTTTGATCCTGCATGTACATTAGTCCATGATTGTCCACACAGCCAGTGGTCGAGCCTCTGGGAGGGATTGTTGCCATGCTGAGTATAATTCATCACAGCCAATCTCTCTTTCCTCTGGGGAAATCAATCACAGGGGGGGGGGGTGGTATCTGTTGTCCATCCCCGGGATCTCTGTTGTCCAACCAACCCATGGTAGTCTTTTAAGCTCCATGGGTAGTCCTCTCTCATAAAAACAGCCTGGGTAGTCTCTCTCGCATAGTTCCCTAAACTCCTAGACCTAGACACTTCTAGACCTAGACTCCTAGACCTAGACACTCCTAGACCTAGACACTTCTAGACCTAGACTCCTAGACCTAGACACTCCTAGACCTAGACCTAGACACTTCTAGACCTAAACTCCTAGACCTAGACACTCCTAGACCTAGACACTCCTAGACCTAGACACTTCTTGAATTCCTCCTCTTAGACATTGATCAAATGTCAAATGAACCTATTCCTTTGGCTACAGATGGAGTTTTTGCCATATTTTTCACACTAATATTTTTTTTTCTTATTTTTTCTCCAAGATGGAACATTTGAATGTCTACAAGAGGCTCACCGAAATTGAAAAAATCCAGTCATTTACAAATAAAATCTTAGTGTAAGGGCGCAGTGAACTAGGAGGAAACTCTCTAAGTCCRCGAGAGCTACTGTGCATGCTTTTGTTCCAGCCCAGCYTGAACACACCCGATGACACTTATTATTGTCCAGACTGCATTAGGCTGGAGCTGGAGCAAAAACCTGCACAACCAATAGTTGGTATTTGATCACTTCTGATAACCCCTCTTTAGAGTAGAGGGCTATAGTTTGTTTGAGACGGTCGCAGAAATCTCTCTGTGCTCTCTAGCTTTCAATTCACTAAAATTCAAAGGTCAAAGGGCACAGAGCAGGGGTCAGAGAATAATTCAGACGGAGGGTTATCTTGTGTGACTGTCACCAAGGAAACGTGACTCACTGGACTGCCAGCCATACTGTTGCACATGTGACAGGACATCAGTTTGTTAGACCACGGGGACATCCAGGGAACATAGGAGTGAGTCTCATACTGTAGGAGTGAGTCTCGTACTGTAGGAGTGAGTCTCGTCTCTTTTGTTCTGTCTTTCTCCACAGCTCCGTGCTTCAGGGTTCATGGATGGAGACATTTGGAGAAGGACGTGACACGCTTACAGTCAAACCCGCACGCGCGCATACACACTAAGACACACGTCCACACACACACATTTGTGTGCAAAATGTATGCACACACAACAACTCACTCACACGCAAAGACACATACACACAGGAGGATATGYGGAGATAKAGACACCCACTGTCATCACGTACAGACATCGGACAAGTACACAGAGACAGTACAGTCAGATGGATTATTTTGTGCTTTAACGTCATGGTGTGCCAGTTTTCATCAGAGCGACAACCACCATAATAGAAAATCTATAGCAGGTGACTTATCCAACTTGTCCTCGTCACTTGGGTACTTTGTGAAGTAAATCAGGGATGCAGAGGAGGGTAAACACATGCTAATGCTGTTAACGCACCTTGGTGAATACTGTTTTCACACCTATTACGCTAAATTAGCACTAGCACTGTTAGCGCTGTTAGCCCTATTCAGGCTGTTGGTACTGTTAGCACTGTTAGCGCTGTTAGCATTGCTAGCGCTGTTAGTACTGTTAGTATTGCTAGRGCTGTTAGCATTGTTAGCGCTGTTAGCGCTGTTGGCACAGTTAATGCTAGAACTGAGTCATGGGTAACTGCATACGTGGAGTGTGTCTGAAAGTGGACGTGAAGTGGTTGGATGAACACAAGTGGGTTTATGGAAAGCGAATCAGCTAATTAGGCAGATTTGTTGGCGCTAAAGATCGTTTTGCGTGGCTGATTGGGCCGCACGAGGAGTGTATTAGCCAGTGAGAATGACTAGTGCACCGTTACTGTTGTATCGAYGTGTCTGCCAACCTGAGGGTGCTTCCCACTGGGCAGCTGTATCAGCTGTGTCGCCAGCAGTAGCTAACGTGGCCATTTTTAGCCCTCTCATAATTTTATTTCAAGTAGGATGGCAACCTACACAATACATAACAAATATTGATAACTATCTAGGTGTCACATTGATACGGTCTACTCAATAGGGAGGGCATGAACGGCAACAACACCAGGACACAGTGTCCTTCGCTTCCGCTCGCTAAGCACTTTTGTCCCGCAACAGGGTGCGGGAAGTAGTTACTTAGTGTAGCCAACATCAGGGTGACAGTCACAGTAAGCACACAGATACAACACATACAAGCAACAGTACACCCATCATCAGTACTTTTAATGAAAAATAAAAAGCTGTCAGTTATATTCACTGAAAATATACAATTCTTTGTAGCAGTGAAATACAATTTGGACTCATCTCCTGGCTTCAAAACGGAAGTCCAAACACTAAGAAACGGGGGGAAAATGACACCGCTCAGTCAAAACCATCTAACCAATAACAGAGCCCTGATGTTACACCCACTTTATTRGCCACGCCCACTTTCAGACACACCAAGTATGCAGTTGCCCATACTTCCTYGAACAGCTGAAGCAGTTAGCATTAGCGTTGCTAGATGCCAGTCATCTCTTTTCCCACCTTTTTCAACTACATCCCTAGTAGAAACAACCTGGCCATTACAACGTTTGTAACAAGACCTTGTTGGGCAATGGGCCCAAAGGTGCTTACAGACTGTTCCAGTATTGTAGTTACAGTGCAAGTAAGAGGTTCTACCCTATTCATGTACATTTGAATGACTGAAATGCAAGTGACTTCACAATATTGAGGGCTAAGGTAAAATTTGTTAGCACTTTCACATTAAACATTTCAATGAGGGACATTTTCACAAATGTATTTACTTAGAAAAAAGCTAAACTGGGATAATTACCCACTATTATTATTTGTATTATAATTAATATTGTTATTATTATATCCTCATTATCCGTCTCATTATTGCATGTTTTATCARTATTATTACTTTATTACTTTATTATTTCTTTCTTTCTTCACCATTCATTGATTATCATTTAATAATTGCGATAAAGTGTGTGTGTGTGTCAGTCACTGCGGGGGGGGCTCCGGGGGGGCTCCTTGCTGCGTGAGGGTGTGCCAGTACTCGACTTTCTTGCCGATGTGTTTGAGACACTCAAACCAATGTTTCAGCCTCACTCCCTTAGCATGTATGCCCAGTTCAACTCCACCTGGGAGAGAGGGAGGTAGAAGGTGGAAGGGAGAGAGAGAGACACGCAGAGTGACACACAGGGAGACACACAGGGAGACACACAGGGAGACACACAAGGAGAGAGAGAACAGCAAGAAAAATGGGAAAGATTAAGAAAAAGGGGGGGAATTGATAAATAGCGATAAATTGACAGATAGGAAACGAGAGAGAGAGACGAGGAGAGAAAGAGAGTCATCCCTGGGAGGGTCATCAGACAGATAGTGGTTTTCCTGGCTGTGATTGCATAGTTGATGGAGTGTGAAGTTTTAAACGCTGTGTTTTGAAGACGTCGGCTTTCACAACACCTCAAACACACTCAATAGCTCATCTGTGGCCCCACTAAGCCTTGGCATTAAACTCAGATACAGTGAGAGGTGTGGGGGAGGTTAATACTGTTCCCTTACGTAACTCACACTCCCTCAGAACCAGACAGACACATATCAAGACAGACACACGCAGTCCTCACAAGTATAAAAATACAAACACAGACATCTCACTCGGCACAGGCGTCAATTCAACGTCTCRTCCACGTTGGTTCAACGTCATTTCATTGAAATGACGTGGAAACAACATTGATTCAACCAGTGGTTTGCCTAGTGGGACGTGTGTAATTGTACGTGCGCAAACACACCTCGCCCCCCTCTTAGCGCCCACGTTTCAGAGAGCAAGTGTGTTTGCATACTCTTCTCACGTACCTTCCTAATGACCCCTTCTCATTCTTGCCACCCTCAAACACAGACACACACACGACCTGTTTGCTGAGTTTTTCTAGGCCACTCACGTACCCCCCCCTAATGACCTTCCAATCCCCTCTCTCCTCTCCTTTCCCTTCCCTTCCCTGACCCCCCCCACCGTGTTCCCTGAGCCCGGAGGGGTGTGGGTGACAAACGGCGGGCGACAGTGTGACGCGGCGTGGGACGAGAGAAAGAGGGGCGAGAGAGAAACACTGACGGATGGGAGGAGATGGATGAGGGAGGAACTGGCGGGGGCCGTCCCACTCCCTCTCTCTTTTCCTCCCCTTCTACTCCTCCCCTTCTCCTCCCTCCTCGACACCTCTGTCTTTGTGCAAAATGAGAGGTCCAGTCCGCCACAAAATCAAATTGCTCCCACAAATCTCAGGGGGGGTGGGCTGGGGGGGGACGCTGCTACTCTCGCTCCGTCTCTCCTCCCATCTCTCTTCCTTCCTACGATTACTCTATCCTTTCTTTCATTTTTCCGTCCCTTCTCCTCGTCTTCTTCTTCCATCATTCTTCCTACTTTACAGAGAGTATTTGACACCGCCATTTGTTCTCCCTCTGCTCTATCCGTCTAACCCTTTTTTCCCTCTCGGTCACTCCCCCCTTCTCTTTCCCCCCTCCTTCCTGTCTCTCCCAGTATCACAGGCATTTTCCGCAGTGCTAACAGATTAGGCCTTTTGTATGTTGGCCATTACCCATAATGATAACAGTCTTAGCCGGACCAGTGTGTTAGAGCGATGGCCTTTTCTCCCTACTCTTCTGGCGTGGTAATAACTCAAAACATTATCCCCAGCTTGAGAGAAGAGAGAGAGAGAGGGAGAGAAGAGAGAGAGAGAGAGAGAGAGACGAGAGAATGAGAAGAGAGAGAGAGAGAGAGAGAGAGGAAGAGAGAGAGAGAGAAAGAGAGAGAGAGAGAGAGAGAGAAGAGAGAGAGAGAGGAAGAGAGAGAGAGAGGAGAGAGAGAGAGAGAAGAGAGAGAAGAGAGAGAGGAGAGAGAGAGCAAAAGAAGAGCAGAGAGAGATGAGGAGAAGAG
The DNA here is from genome assembly GCF_002910315.2 of Salvelinus sp. IW2-2015. Classification (NCBI taxonomy): domain Eukaryota; kingdom Metazoa; phylum Chordata; class Actinopteri; order Salmoniformes; family Salmonidae; genus Salvelinus; species Salvelinus sp. IW2-2015. Next base: position 8,738,069 of record NC_036873.1, on the reverse strand, counting down.
AGATGACATGCAGGGTGAGACGAGAAGGCATGAGGGAGAGATTGAGTGTCGGTTGCGTGTGTGAAAGATGAGCAGCAAGGGACCTAGGCGATAAATAGAAATGAAGTGTGAAGAGAGTGAGGTAGAGAGTCGAGAAGAGAAGAGAGAGAGAGAGAGACAAGAGAGAGCGAAGAGAGAGAGACAGAGAGAGAAAGAGATGAGAAGAGAGATGAGAGCGAGAGAGAGAGAAGAAGACGAGAGAGAGCACTAGGGAGACAGTCGGAAAGAGAGAGAGACTCAGCCTGTTACAGGGAGCCTTCAGACGGGAGTAAAACACTTTGATCTCAAGGCCTTCCAGCTCCCTGGGAGGCAATCCATTCTCCCCCAGCTGCCTCCCCACCGGTTCTCCCTCACTCCCCCGCTCCCCCGCGCCGAAACGCCTGCCTCCTGTGATATACAGTACACGCCGGGCCCCGTCAGAGCCGTTTAGTGCCTCACAAAGCAGCGTGAATCCGACGTGTCACCCCGTCGAGGGTTTGAGGACTCCTTTCTGTCGCTCTCATTTTAATTTCCCAATGCTTTTGCTTCTCCACATACAGTCCTTTCCCTCTTTTCTGCTRGTTTTAATTTCATCCCCCTCTTCAGTTCTTCCTTTCCTTCACTACTTCTTCTCCTCCTTTCACTCCCTTCCCTCTCTTTTACCCATAACGTCATTGCTCATCACACTGTGGCCCACGTTGCTCTCCTCCTCGAATTTCCTCCCAAATTCTCTTACAATAATTTTATTTAGCTATATTTCTAGCTCTCTATCTCCTCTTCTCCTTCCACTCTCTCCCTCTTTCTCTTACCTATGAAGTCGTTGCTCATCCCCAGATCGTAGTCCCATACCGAGATCTCCAGAGTTTTCTTGGCCAGCTGGTCGTGTGGAACTTCATACACAAACTCCTGTAAGGAATAGAGGTAGAGAGAGAGAGGAAGGTGTTCATGTATTCACACTTAGCGGAAAGTTAATTCAGATTATGTTTAACATTGAATGTGAAATATGCATGGACTTAAATTCAAATTGATGGTAGGGTAGGTAGTTATCCTCTACGGGATCAGTGTCCCCTCCCACGGGATGGTTGAGCTAACGTAGGCTAATGTGATTAGCATGAAGTTGTAAGTAACAAGAACATTTCCCAGGACATAGACATATCTGATATGGGCAGAAAGCTTCAATTCTTGTTAATCTAACTGCACTGTCCAATTTACAGTAGCTATTATAGTGAAAGAATACCKTGCTATTGTTTGAGGAGAGTGCACAGTTATGAACTTGAAAATGTATTAKTAAACCAATTAGGCCTATTTTGTCAGTCTTATGAACAGAAATGCAATGGTTCATTGAATCAGTCTTAAACTTTGCACATACACTGCTGCCATCCTGTGGCCAAAATCTAAATTGCGCCTGGGCTGGAATAGTACATTATGGCCTTTCTCTTGCATTTCAAAGATGATGGTGCTCTTCCATGCCGTCCCTAGGAGGGGTGCGTCACTTGAGTGGGTTGAGTCACTGACGTGGTCTTCCTGTCCGGGTTGGCGCCCCCCCTTGGGTTCGTGCCGTGGGGGAGATCTTCGTGGGCCTTGTCTCAGGATAGTAGGTTGGTGGTTGAAGATGTCCGTCTAGTGGTGTGGGGGCTGTGCTTTGGCAAAGTGGGCAGGGTTATATCCTGCCTGTTTGGCCCTGTCCGGGGGTATTGTCGGAAGGGGCCACAGTGTCTCCCGGCCCCTCCTATCTCAGCCTCCAGTATTTATGCTGCAATAGTTTGTGTCGAGGGGCTAGGGTCAGTCTGTTATGTCTGGAGTATTTCTCCTGTCTTATCCGGTGTCCTGTGTGACTTTAAGTATACTCTAATTCTCTCTCTCTCTCTCTTGGAGGACCTGAGCCCTAGGACCATGCCTCAAGACTACCTGGCCTGATGACTCCTTGCTGTCCCCAGTCCACCTGGTCGTGCTGCTGCTCCAGTTTCAACTGTTCTGCCTGCGGCTATGGAGCCCTGACCTGTTCACCGGACGTGCTACCTTGTCCCAGACCTGCTATTTTCAACTCTCTAGAGACAGCAGGTGAGGTAGAGATACTCTGAATGATCGGCTATGAAAAGCCAACTAACATTTACTTCTGAGGTGCTGACCTGTTCCACCCTCTACAACCACTGTGATTTTTTATTATCTGACCCTGTTGGTCATCTATGAACATTTGAACATCTTGGCCATGTTCTGTTATAATCTCCACCCGGCACAGCCAGAAAAGCACTAGCCACACCCCTCATAGCCTGGTTCCTCTCTAGGTTTCTTCCTAGGTTCCTGCCTTTCTAGGGAGTTTTTCCTAGCCACCGTGTTTCTACACCTGCATTGCTTGCTGTTTGGGGTTTTAGGCTGGGTTTCTGTACAGCACTTTGTGACATCAGCTGATGTAAGAAGAGCTTTATAAATAAATGTGATTGATTGATTGTATTATCTTTCACAAGATCTAATGTGTTATATTCTCCTACATTAATTACACATTTCCACAAATTTCAAAGTGTTTCCTTTCAAATGGTATCAAGAATATGCTTATCCTTGCTTCAGGTCCTGAGCTACAGTCAGTTAGATTTGGGAATGTCATTTTAGGCGGAAATTMAAAATAAGGGTTCGATCCTTAGCAGTATTGAAGGAGATGGAAAATGTATTCAAATTATGGCACATACTGTATACAGTACTGGAATTAAATTATGGCATTAAATGCATGAGAAAGGGTAGGCTATAGATATCCATCACATCCAAGGGCATACAATTAAACTTCAACAAACAACGTTAATATGATATATTATATATCTTGCACATTTGGTTGCCAAATGTGAGTCAGAGAAATGGGTTGCCAGATACAGATGTTGGATCTTAATTTTATCACCCTTTTGTTGCTGAGGATTTTCCTGCACAGCAGGAAATGCAAACTTGTAATGTATTTGAGTTTTAAAAAAGCTTCCACTTTTACATTTCMGAATTTATTTGCCATTACGAGCAATGTATCAACCCATACAAAAATGTTCATTAATTATAATCCACATAATAACTAAAATGTCTTGTTGCTGCAGGATTATTTTCCTMCTGTAGCAAACTGCTCAAATTAAGATCCTACATCTGTATGTGTTTATTGGAAAAATGACAGATACTGGTTTATGTATTAGGGAGAGTGTATTGTGGTGCTCGGAGCGGGTGGAAGGACCTCATTAAACTCGGGATTGAGAGTTTTCTTCTTCACTGTGGTTTTGTACTTGGACTTTTTCCCCATATCAGGCTGCAGCACACTGAGAGAGAGGGGGAGAAAAGAGCGAGGGAGATAGAGAGTGAAAGAGAATGAGGCATCGTAAGAGAGAGTTAGAGGGCAAGGGAGAGCACAGATGAGAAAGAGAGCAAGCGAAAGCGAGATTGAGAGGGAGAGGAAGAGAGAGAGATATGAAGGGAGAGCAGGAGAATGAGAAAAAGAGGGAATCTTAATTAGACAGTTGACAGCATGATGACTGAAAATGCCGATTTCCCCTATTTTTCTGATTCAGGTCTTTTATACAGGTCTTTTATTACTTCTGAAACATCAAAGCCAATTATCTGTCATTTTGTCTTCCGCCGCGGCGTGACATGAAACCCCACTGGAACGAGGGAGGAAAATAGAACAGAGAGAGACAGAGCGTTAGCAAAATWCTCAAAGCGTGAAAGAAAAAATGGAGGGAAAAATTCAGAGCCGAAAACGTTCATTTCATTTTTTGGGGGAGGAGAGGGTGAGAGGAATCGGTGATGAGAGAGAGTCAGAGACTCAAAAGCTCAAGCCAAGAGCGGGACAGACGGCTTCCCAGAAGGCCATTGGTTTTTATTGGAGGAGTCATCAGCATAAATTCAGGCGGAGAAGTCAAGATGTTCTAGCGGGGGAGAGATATCTCACCCCCCAACGCCACCCACCTTCAGCCCAACGTCAATAACACGTACTCGCTGACAAGGTAATAGATGTGCCGCTASGGTTGGGGTTTGTACACAACAACAAGACAGGAGKGAGGGAGAGAGGGATGAGAGAGAGAAAGAAAGATCCAGTATGAGAGAGTTTTCAACCAACCCAGTGAAAGGAAGAAACCAACTGGGTTTGTTTGAGAAGAGGGAGAGAGGGATGTTTAGAGAAAGAAAGAGATAGAAAGATGGAAGAGGACTGGCCACCCCTCGGAGCCTGGTTCCTCTCTAGGTTGCTTCTTAGGTTCCTGCCTTTTCACAGCCACTGTGCTTCTACATCTGCATTGGTTGCTCTTTGGGGTTTTAGGCTGGGTATCTGCATAAGCACTTTGTGACAACTGCTGATGTAAAAAGGGATTTATAAAACACATTTGAATTTGATTGATTGATTGATTGAGGTAGAGTCCTTAACCAACCCAGTGAAAGAAATTGGATTAGAGAAAATTGAAGCTAGGAGAAAAATTAAGACAAGAGAGAGGGATGGAGGGAGAGAGACGAGAGTGAAATGAGAAAAACTGCCAATTTGACACAGAGAAAGAAGATAGAGAGAAACAAGGAGTGACAGAGATAGACAGAGAGAGAGAGAGAGCGAGCGAATGAGAGCAAGCCAGAGTGAAAGAGTACCAAAAAAACAGCCAATTTCCCACAGAGACAGAGAATAGAGAAACAGAGTGACAGTTGGACAGCGGGGAGAGGGGAGAGCGAGGAGAGAGAGGAGCAAAACTAACTGCCCAGTTCAGAGGCTCACACATCAACACAACACAGACTAAGATGACAGTTTGCTTACTCAGCACCAGAGGAACAGGGTTTGCATCCCAAAGAGCACCCTAAACSCTATTTAGTGTACTTCCTTTGAACAGAACCTTACAAGCCATGGTCGAAAGTAGTGCACTATATAGGGAATGGACTGCCATTTGGGATACAGTGAAACTGACATCCTCGTTTCAACTATATCATGTCTCTTTATGGCGTCTGGTTTGATGCAATTATCATCTGCATTAACAGAGAGAGGAAAATAGAGGAACAGCAAGTAGGCAACACACCAGCACCACTGGAGAGGTTTATATTGGTCTTTAAAATGTTGATGGAACGTTGCTCTAATATTTCAGTTGATCTGTATCCGAGAAGAGAGGAAAACAGAGGAATGGCAGGCAACCCACCTAGAGCAACTGACCTAGAGGTCAATATTGGTCTGCAAGACTGTAACGTCTGCTTCCAACTCACACACTCAAACACGTAGATCCACTGAACGCAGCTCACTTTCCAGCCCACTTTCCAGCTCACTCTCAAACGCGTAGATCCCCTGAACGCAGCTCACTCTCCAGATTCCAATCACCTGAATTCTGATCACCTGTTCAAACACCTGTATGTCATTATCACACACTATTTTGTTCAGTTCTTTGCACCCCATCATTGTGAGCTATTGTTTGTGACACACTTCTATTTGGAGCGCTGGTTTTCCTGTAATTTAATCCTCCCGTGTATGATAGTTTTTGCCTGCCTCACTAACGACGCCTTTTGCCTATTCCCTACCTGTACTTCGGATTTCCTGTTATCAACCRATTGCCTGATCTCCRGGATGACGTTACTAGTCTGTTCCCTGCCTGTACTGTTGCCTTTTTGGACCCCCGGTGTATGACCTTCTGCCTGCCCCTGGACCCAGCTACCTGTCTCCTCCTGTGTATGGCCTTCTGCCTGCCCCTGGACCCAGCTACCTGCCTCCTCCTGTGGTCCTTTACAAATAAACACCAGCTGCGCCATGTGCTTGAAACCAGCTCTCCGTCTCCCATCGTGTTCATTACAAAGTGATGGAATAGCCTCTTGGTCGTTCTAAACAGGGCCGAAGGGGTTGTGTGGGTGATTGTGATTTTGAAATATGCTTAAGTGAATTGTAAGGTCCAGTAGTAGGCGGCTCAAAGCATACGAGCCAATCATAACTCGGAAAGGATAGMAAAAGYCCRCCTGGACATTTGTAATGAGAAGTTCATCAGCATAGAATTAAGTACAACATAATGTATCTCTATGGTTATTATAAGAGTGCCTGAGTCAAGAATCTCCTAGTCCAAGATCATCCATCAAATGTTGGATGGGTGWGCAGGCTTTTGTTCCGGCCCAGCATTTTTTTCTTTCTCAAACAGTCAATGATGATCATACTGTTGTTTAAATAACCTGTGTGGTTGCTACTATTGACATTTCTGACATGCTTGATTGACATGATGAGTGGGACCCCTCCCCTGCGAGGGTATGTGGGCGCCTACCACCTTCTTCCTACTTAAGGCTCTGACAAAGGCGATTCATGCCGAAAGGTGGTTMTTTCTCCCGCCAATAAATCTGTCAGGTTTACCCAGCAACAGAGTGCTCCTTTTCCTTCATTCTCCCGGACAGTCAACAGTTGAAGTAGCCCGGGGTAAGGAATGTGTTTTGGAGTCAACGTTGATTGTCTGAAACTGACGTCCTTGTTTCACACAGCTCTGCCCCGTCTTTTTTTTTGGCTCTGGTTGAAAGCCCCTGGACATTTTGTAATGAGAAGATTATTAAGAGTCTGACTCGGGGACTCCGGGAACCCATTTGTCTTGCTCTTGGCTCCAGCTTTTGACTCGCTCGTCGATGATTAGCATATATCTTTTTTTTGGTCTCCCCTCCCCTCTAAAAACGGCTCTGAAATAGTGTCACGCACTGACCATTTTGATAATGCTCTGTCTCTTGTTGTTCTCTTTTCTCATGTTCGAGGTGTTAGTGCTGGTGTTGGAGCAAAAGCTCGCACACCCAATAGCGTTCCAGGACCAGAGTTGGAGACCCGCAGCCATAAGTTATGCTGTGTCCCAAATGGCACCCTGTTCTCTGTAAAGTTTAACCCTATGGGCCCTGGTCAAAAGTAGTTCACTAAACAGGGAATGGAGTGCCATTTGGGATGCAAGCCAATGTGTAAGTTCATGTGAGCCCAACACTGAACCCTACTGAATCTCTTAACACGTTTTCTGCAGGGGTGAAACTGCAGACAGCACACAAATCAACTTCCAGCTTAGTGTCCTGTAGGCTATATCTAATACGTGTTGATATCACATGCACATATGCACGCACACAGACAAAGATGCACCCACACGCATGCACGTGTACATACACACGCGCTATGTCCCTGACCCGCCTCCACACTCCAGCCAACTACTGCTGTGCAGGTGTGTACGAAGCAATGCATTCTGGGATGCCAGGGGCATAGCGGATCTTAGCTGCTATAATAGTCGGTTCAGCGACACACACACAGACTGAGACAGAGAGAGAGAGAGAGAGAGAGAGATAGTGGCATCCACACGCACTGCAGTTACTCTCCTACAGACAGTGAGAATAAGTCTGACAGGTAAGAATCACACAGGTCGCATCCCAAATAGCACTCTATTGCCTAAAGCACTACTTTGCCCCGAGCCATATGGGCCCTGGTGAAAAGTAGTGCACTAAATAGGGAATAGGGTGTAATTTGGGCATCCCATAGGGCTCTGGGCAAATGTAGTGCACTGTTTAGGGAATAGGATGCCAATTGGGCTGCACATCTTGGCTGTGTTTCAGAGCATCAATTCTGCTCAGTCGCTGATCACCGATTCACTGAGCAGACTGACTGATCTACAAATCACCCTTGCCTCCTAAATAACTACTCTAACTGTAATTTGTAGATCCGTCAGTAGATCTAGAATGATACTCTCAAATACAGCCAAGGAGTCAGGTTCACAGTTTGCAAGCGCAAGTGCAAGTGCAGGGGCAGCACTTATAACTGTAAAAGTTGCAGGCCGCCATGAGGGGAAAATGATGACTCACCATTCTWATGACGATGAAACGTCAATGCTTTTAACCGAAATAAACACATTTTATTACTTGAAGAGCAAGAGCTGCGCCTTTTCCCACTCGTGTAAACCTTACATTTTAGCTGCTACCTCCACACAGTTTCTGAGCCCTGTCTTTCCCTACAGACTTACAGAGTATGTCTTTAAACCACCATCACAAGCAGTACAGGCAAATAGCTGCTCCCTTTGAGGAACAACAAAAGAACACAGACAGGCACGACAGAACTCGTCCCAATAGGATTAACAGGACTCCCCGCTCTGAGGCGATACAACAGCAGCCGCCGGTGCAACACTCCACTGCTTCTGATTCTACCGGCCAGCTTGACTGAACACACTTAAAACAAACACACAGGACAACCCCCCACTGTACGAGAAGAGAGACGGCGTCTCGAACGCAGCTCAGACATAACAGGCTACTAACTAAAAAGCAGGTGGTGAATTTCAAAGAGGTTTGAGACTGTGAAAGAAGAGACAGTGTCTCGAACGCAGCTCAGACATCGGCTACTATACAACAGGCAGTGTATGCCCCAAAAAAACATTCAAAGAGAGTTGCGACTGTACAAGAAGAGAGAGCGAGAGGGTGGAACGCAGCTCAGATATAGACCTCGCTCCTGAATAACAGGCAAGGAATCTCAGAGACAGAAAAGATGAGAAACTAAGAAAAAAGAGACTGGAACGTAACTCAGACAGAAGCCAACTTAATCACATGGAGTGGATGTCGTAGGCAAATAATTTGATTTGTGACTGTAAAATAAGAGAGTGCCTTGAACATAACTCAGATACTGAACTGCACATCAAACACAGCAAAATATGAGAAACTCTAAAATAAGAGAGTGCCTTAAAATAAGATTTGTGACTGTAAAATAAGAGAGCTCCTTGAACGCAGCTCTGACATACTAAACAACAGATACTGCATGTCAAAGATTTTTTTTAAAAAGAGATGAAAAACAGAGACAATCTCTTGGCTCCAGGACTCAATCGCGCCGTACATCAAAATAGAGGCAGATAAGACACCCAGCTCTGGCTCTGAAGAACAGGAACCAATCAATGAACAGCAAAAAGTGGAGAAAAACGAGGAAAGGGGGGGGGGAGAAAAACAGCTATTTTTTGTCCCCTCACAGGTCTGTTTACTGCTTCTCTGCTTCGTTTCTTTGTCTGATTCTAGTCTTGGCTTCACAGCTCAATAATCTCAATGGGAAAGTAGTACGAGTTTCAGGGAGTCATGAATGAGAATGAGAGTATATGTAGTTAGTGATAGACCTCTTCTTTTGCCCCGTTGACGAACCTCTCCTCTCCATCTTTTGGTCTTTAGACTGAGTTCCTACTCCCTACATATTTTCCTACATCTCAATAGGAATGGGGGGAGGAGTGTGGAGGAGGGAGTCGTCGACGAGAATGAGGATGTCAGCCCCCGCTCCTATCAATAAAATATTTGTATTAAGTCCTACAAAGGTTTTACTATGGGTGAAGTTTTAAACGCATTCTGTCATTATTAAATGTGTAACATGATAGGTATTTTAACGTCACTCTTTTTTTAACATGCCAATTTAAAAAAAAATTTTTTTTTTCCTCAAACGAAGGGGATGACGGCGCAACCTTTGCGAGCAGGAGGGAATCTGATTCCATTGGTTCTCAACTCGCAGCAAAGACATTTTGTAAAAATCCTAAGTAGATATGTTTCAATCGAAAGTWACAGATGATGCCTTTAGAGCGCCATCTCATCCAAATCAACACTACAAGCAAATAGCAAAAAMGACTTTTTGTTGTTGTTGATGAAACCATGTAGGCGTAGAAACTGAATCTAATGACTGCTGGGGATTTTCATATTCAGGTGTGAAGTGCATGAATAACGATTAGCCGTTTACGCCGAGATGCGTCCCAAATGGCATCCTATTTCCCTGGTGCACTACCTTTTGACCATGGCCCACAGGAAATATGGTGCCATTTGGGACCTGAATGCTCTGTCAAGACATGATGCCGACAGTATATGTACAGTACAGGTTGTCATATGAATAACAATGAACCTGCTAGCTTACATAATGCCACCACAGTGATTCCCAATGTGCTCCTAGGAAACCTTTCACGACTGCACCATTTTTGTTACTGTCACGCCCTGACCGTAGAGATCCGTTTATTCTCAATGTTTGTTTGGTCAGGGTGTGATTCGGGTGGGAAAGTCTATGCTTTCTGGTTCTTTGTTTTTTATGATTCTCAATCAGGGACAGCTGTCTATCGTTGTCTCTGATTGAGAATCAGACTTAGGCAGCCTTTTTTCCTCTTCTCATTTGTGGGTTGTTGTCTTTGTTAGTGGCATGTATAGCCTTACAGAGCTTCACGTTCGTTGTGTGGTTTATTGTTTTTGTTGGCGACATTTAAAATAAAAGAATGTACGCTTACCACGCTGCACCTTGGTCCGGTCATTTCCTTGACAACGATCGTGACYGTTGCAGCCCAGAACTAGCACATCCAGCACACCCGATTCAAACAATCAAAGGCTTGACGAGTAGCTGATTAGTTGAATCAGGTGTGCTATTTTCCCAAACTGGAAGAGAAAATATGCAGTCGAGGGGGTAAGTAATGAACAGATTGGGAAACATTGACTAGTGACGGTGTAGACTCCAGAGAGTAAGAGCAGTTGATTATTTATTTATGTTGCATGTATTAATTTATGCCAGTCAGTCTCGCTGTCAATTTGTACGGAGCGCTAATAAAGTTTCAATGTGTCATGACTCATGCACTAAGGTTGTGGTAGAGTCTGTCAATGTGACATACTGTATAAAATATATATACTGTATACACCATTCTATTGGTTGCAAGAATTTTGTGGAATAATTTCAATTGAAGCTCTACGTTTTGAATCTGTCGTTGTTCTTTGGAAACGGTCAAACAAAAATCTCTTCCCAACTATGTTGCAATATATGGCACAGCTGAACATTTTTGGTCCTTAAATGACACTGATATACTTTTTTATTCAGCACAATTTTCTTTAACCAATTTTGGTCTTTAATGCAGAGCCGACAGTCAAGTTCTTTACTTTCTCCCCCTTCCACTTGCCTCTTCCATTTTTTGCGGTAATGCTAGAGAGCCTTTGTTGCTGCCCTATATGTTCCAGCCGGCACAACAGGGAGGACTGCTGACTGGCATCCAGCAACAGGACACCACAAGACCTACTAATGTCTAACAACAAGTAATGTGGAACGACAAGGGACAACAACAACAACCTCTCCTCCATTCGTTCCTCCATTCGTTCCATCCATCATCATTCTGTCCTTTGTGTTTGTGTGTGTGTGTGTGTCAAGACTTACATCTTGACGAAGGGGTCAGAGTACCCATTGGAGTCCATGGCGGCGAGGTGGGCACAGCGTACGATGCCGACCAGTAAACAGCTCTTTTCTGGGCTGTAGCAGAGCGACACCAGGATACGACCACGCTGGGGGAGGGGGGACACAATTAACCATGACACCACTACAAATCTAAAAACTTTATTCATAGTGTCCTTAATGTATGTCAATTAAATGTCAGATTTAATTCATGTATGTCAGGTTAAAACCAACACATGTAAAACAGGCAATTAAAAACATACAATAGGGTAATTTAAAATGATTATAAGTTATAAAATGAATGAAAATAAMAAGATTAATTGAATTGCATGTTGGGAAATCAGTGACAGGACTGTCAATAGCCCTGGGATTAGTACTACTGCTATCATCGTGGCACCACTGGTATTACTACTACTACTACAGTACTAGTAGTAGCACAACTAATGTTAKTACTCCTGCTACGGCCACTACTAAATCTATATGACAATCTCTACTTTTTATGACAATGATGGTAATCTTCGTACCTCTTCCTCGGCCACAGGTGTCCCTTGCTCCACGGTTTCTTTGTTGATGTCTTTGTTCTGAGAAGGGAGGTTGATTTCAGTACACAGTTTGTAAATCATTAGAGCCCATTGTACGAACTGACGCATACACACACACACGCACACACACACGCACACATCCACTACATACCTGTGTGATTCTCTCCAGACCCATTTTGAATCTTTTGCTCTCGCCCTTGCTCAGTTTCTTCAAGGCGACACGGACCTCTCCGATAAACTCGTTACGACCGAGCCTGTCCATGTCGCACACACACAGCCTACACACACGCGCACAGGTACACACACAGATACACACGGACAGGCATGCCACACACACACACACACACACACACACACACACACACACGCAGAAAGTGAGAAAGATACATGTCCTCTCAAGAGCTAGCAGTGAGGAGTACGCTCATTTTGATCCGTGTCTATCGGTAAACTCTGGGCCTCTCCAAGCTGCAAATAGAAGCCCCCACTGATCTACAGGTACCAGCCAAAATAATGGAAACACTTGAGTAAATGAGGGATATAAAGTATATTAAAAGCAGGTGCTTCCACACAGGTGTGGTTCCCGAGTTAATTAAGCAATTAACATCCCAGCATGCTTAGGCTACCATGGCTATGGATGACAATGCCCCATCCATAGGATGACAATGCCCCATCCACAGGGCAGGAGTGGTCATTGATTGGTTTGACGAGCATGAAAATGATATGAACCATATGCCATGATCATGTGTCCAGATCTCAACCCAACACTTATGGGAGATTCTGGAGCGTCACCTGAGGCAACATTATCCACCACCATAAACATTTTTTAAATTAAATAATGGTGTTGCATCTCGGGTTAGGGTTTGGCCGGGTTAGGCCGCCCCTTGGTAAAAAAATTTTGTTCTTAACTACTTCCTAGTTAAATAAAGGTTCATTAAAATAATAATAAAGAATAGAGTTCCAGACACTTATAGAATCTATGGCAAGGTGGCATGAGCTGTTCTGGCTCGTGGAGCCCCCAATGCCCTATTAAGACGCCATATGTGGGTGTTTCCTCTTTCATTTTGTCAGTTGTAAAGCATAGTTCATTTTTCTTCCTGCCTCCTCGGACCAGGAGAGGCGAGAAGGATCGGACCAATACGCAGAGTGGTTAGTTCCCATTAAGTGATTTAATAATCACAACAAAACAATATGCGACTACAAAACAAGAAAATAACTACCGTGACACGTCCCGTTGTGGCAAAAACACTACACAGGAACAATCACCCAC
>NC_036873.1:8719130-8723915 GCF_002910315.2 Salvelinus sp. IW2-2015 | reverse complement strand
CATAATCCATGTCTCGAATGTCTCGAGGCTTAAAAATCCTTCTTTAACCTGTCTCCTCCCCTTCATCTACACGCAGTGAAGTGGATTTAACAAGTAACATCAATATGGGATCGTATCTTTCACCTGGATTCACCTGGTCAGTCTATGTCYTGGAAATAGCAATGTTTTMTATACTCAGTGTAGAGAGATACAGTAGGACCTCAGTGARAGGAACATGTTGGATGGAGGTCTGAACTGAAACGTCTGTAACTGTGAAATTCACTGTGGATCAAGCCGTTACAGAAAACATTTATTGCGTAGTTACAASGGTTCTCTAATAATTTAGCCAGATATTATAAATAGCTTATGTGCTTCAGCACATGGAAGCAATTTTTACATGTGTCTGTGGCAGACAGAAGTTCAGTTTTTTTTCTTCTTCATTGAATATGTGTACTGGGGGGGGTTGAGTTTGCCTGTTCAGTTGACTGGTTGGTCCTCTGAGGTTTGTATCTTTGAGGTTCTACTGTCGAGAGATAGAGAGGTGGAACAGTGTAGTTCTGCCATCAGACTGGCACTCTGTCGGTCTTGCCTGGGCTATGACAAGGTGTTGAAGGTAGCCGCGGTTTTGTCACACCGAGCCAACATAACCTTTTCTACACCGCTATGGAGCTCTCCATTGACTGACCGTAGTAGGATGCTGCGGGGTCAAGTTTCCCCTGGGTACAGATCTAGGATGAACTTCCCCTCGCCCAATCCTAACCTTAACCATTAGTTAGGAGAATGCTCAACTTTTGTATCGTGAATATCTCCCCTTTGTCATACATTTATTGTTTGAAGCCAAGAAATATGATATGAGGAGGACATTTACAGCACAATTGCCAAGTTTACTAACAAGTTTTGGAGCCGCATTTTTTAACGATTTAAGTTACAGCTAATGCCTTGCGCCTGAAGTTATAAAACACAATAAGCTGGATGCTAAATGCACATTACCATTATCAGTCCCTATGCTCCACTATAATTCCCTATCCCCATCCTCTAGCTCATAAATCCCATCCATCCACTCTAGTCTCTCCACTACAATTCCCTATCCGCCTCCACCGTCTAGTCTCCATACAATTCTATCGCATCCTACCTCTAATTGCTAGCACTACAATTCCTATCCCCCCATTCACATCTAGTTCCACTTACTACATTCCTATCTTCCAACCATCACTCTAGTTCCACTAAAATTTTCCCTATCCATCCATCTATGCCAATATAATTTCCCGTTTCCCCCCATCCATGTCTAGTTCTCCCACTAAATTTCCTTCCCCATCCCTCTATGCTCCACTTCAATTCCCTATCCCATCACTTACTGGCTCCACGACTACATTCCCTATCCCCTATCCACTTTAAGTTCCAAACTAATTATCCGCTATCCCTCCCAGTCTATGGCGGCTCCCACTAAATTCCCTATCCCATCCACGTCTAGTTCATAAATCCTATCCCATCCAATCCATATCCCATCAACTCTAAGTCTCACTACAATTCGCCCCTATCCCATCCCTCTATGCTCCATACAATCCTATCCCATCCACTCTAGTCTCCCACTACAATTCCCTATCCCATCCCACTCTAGTCTACACAATTCCCTATCCCCATCCCTTCTAGTCTACACTAAATTCCCATCCATCCACTCTAGTCCCCACTACAATTCCCTATCCATCCACTCTATGCTCCACTCAATCTACATTTCCTATCACCCATTGATCCTCTATGCTCCACTAACAATTCCTATCCGCGATCCACTCTAGGATCTCCACTACAATTCTATACCATGCTCTAAGTTTCGCATAAATTTAATTCCCCCATCCACTCTATCTATGACACTACATTTCCCTATCCCATCCACGTCTAATGCTCCACCACCTATTTTCTATCCCATCCACTCTATGCTCCACTACAATTTCCCTAATCCCCATTCACTCTAGTTTCCCCCTAAATTCTATCCATCCACTCTATGCTCCTACAATTCCTATCCCATCCACTCTAGTCTCAACTACAATTCCCTATTCCCATCCACTCTAGTCTCCCTACAATTCCCTATCCCCATCACTCTAGTCTCCATTACAATTCCCTATCCCATACCACTCTAGTCTCCCATAAAATTCCCTATCCCCATCCATCTAGTCTTCCACTAAATTCCTATGCATCACTACTATATTGCTCGCACTACAGATTCCCTCATCCCCATCACTCTATGTCCACTACAATTCCTATCCCCATCCCTAGTCTCCACACAATTCCCTATCCCCATCACTTAGTCTCATTACAATTCCCTATCCCATCCACTCTAGTCTATTACACATACAATTCCCTATCCCATCCAACTCTATGCTCAACCACAATTTTCCTATTCCATCCACTCTATGCTCCACATTACATCCTATCCCCATCCACTCTAGTTCCACTATAAATTTCCCATATCCCCATAACACTCTAATGTCACACTACAAATTCCCTATCCCATCCACTCTAGTCCTCACTACATTCCCTATCCCATCCCATCTATGCTCCCAGATAACTATAATTCCTATCCATCATCTAGCTCAACTCAATTCCTATTCCTCACTCTAGTCTCCACTAAATTCCCTATCCCCATCTCACTCTATGCTCACTAAATCCTATCATCATCTATGCTCCACTCAATTCCGGTATCCCACCCATACTTAGTCTCCACTTAAATTTCCTATCCATCCACTCAGGGTCTCCACTACAATTCCCTATCCCATCACTCTATGCTGCATAATACATTCCTATCCCATCCATCTATGCTAAATAACCTCAATTCTATCCACATCGCATCTAGTCTCCATACAATTCCTATCGCCATCCCCAGCTCTAGTCTCCACTGACAATTCCCTATCCCATCCACTCTAGTACTAACACTACAATTCTATCATCCACCCTAGTCTCACACTACAAATTCCCTATCCCATCCACTCTATGCTCCCATAATTACCCTATCCCATCCACTCCTATGGCTCCAACTTTAATTTCCTTCCCCATCCACTCTATGCTCCACTTGACAAATTCCTATCCCATTCCAATCTAGTTCCACTACACATTCCTATCATCCATCTAGTTATCATACATTCTATCCCCCATCACCTTAGTCTCCATCCGAACATGTGCCTATCCTATCCCTCTATGTACATACATTCCCTATCCCATCACTCTACCGTCTCATCTAAATTTCCTATCCATCCTCTAAATGCCCACTACAGTTCCAACTATCCCGCCATCCCCACCCTATGGCTCCACTAGCACATTCCCTATTAATCCACATGCTATGCTACGTACACATTCTATTCACATCTCACTGGCAATGCTACGCTACAAATTTTCCCTATTCAAATCCACTGCTATGCTATGCTAATTCAATTTCCAGTTATTACTTTCTCTTTTTCCCCCATCTATCACTCCTCTCGATGACTTTTTTCTTCTTTCAATCCGGTTGTGCCCTTGTGTCCACTCCCACTGTCTATCTACTTTCTTATACATATAACTCTCTCTCTTTTCATGGTTTTCCCTGTATCCACGTCCCCCACTTGCTATTTAATATATACTCCTCCTCTCTCTTTCATGGTTGCACTGTATCCACCATCCCGCCCACTTAATCTATTTCTATAAAACTCTCTTTTTCCTGGTTTTCCCTGTATCCACTCCCCCACTATCTATTCTATAAATAACTCTCTCTTTTCTTGGAACCCAATTCTCTCTTTATCCCACTTCTCCTCCTTTCTTTCCACACACACTCGTCTGTCTCATCTAGTACTTCTTTCTTGGCATACCTCTCCTCTCTCTTCTCTTTTTGGCTCCCTCTTCTCCACATGTGATCCCTCTTTCTTGGCACCCTCCCTCTCTATCTTCCTTTTCTGACTCTCCTAGCTTTCTGTGCTGGCTGTGTCTGGCAGCCTGTATCATCTGGTTGACGCGGTCAGGTAAGAGAGAGTATACCGGACACCAGGATTCCAGGGTTTTATCAACTGAATCCTTAATCTACAGAGAAGATTGTGGGTGGTGTGTGTGTGTGGTGTGGTGTGTGTGGTGTGTGTGGTTGCTGTGTGTGTGTGTGTGTGTGTG
Source organism: Salvelinus sp. IW2-2015 (assembly GCF_002910315.2). Classification (NCBI taxonomy): domain Eukaryota; kingdom Metazoa; phylum Chordata; class Actinopteri; order Salmoniformes; family Salmonidae; genus Salvelinus; species Salvelinus sp. IW2-2015. Next base: position 8,719,811 of record NC_036873.1, on the reverse strand, counting down.
TGTGTGGTGTGTTGTGTGTGTGTTGTGTGTGTGTGTGTGTGTTGTGTGTGGATAGTGTGTGTGTGTGTGTGTGTGTGTGTGTTGTGTTGGTGTGTGTGTGTTTGGAGGGGGTTGGTGTGTGTTTGTGTCTGTGGGGAGGGGGGCGCTACAATGGCTTTCTCTGCCCAGTGTCTGCCTTGACTGCATGCCAGAGGGTATCTGGTCAAGGCACAATGGGCAGACGGATGCATTAGAATAAGGGGTGAGAAGGTGTGGTAAGTGTTCAAGAAGTATTCACATCCTTGACTTTTCACAATTTTCTGTCGCTAATAAAATGGATTAAATAGAAATTGTGTGTCACTGGCCTACACACCGAACTATCCCCGTAATGTCAAAGTGGACATTATGTTTTTCACGACATTTTTATCAATGACTTCTAGACATCGCAAAACATAGAACAATGTCTTGAGTCAATAAGGGATAAACTCACTTTTGTTAATGGCGCTAAATAAGTTCCAGGAGTAATAAATTGCTTAACACAATCCAGCATAAGTTGCATGGATCTCAACTCTGTGTTTAACCAATATTTTTGAATGACTACCTTCCTTTTCTGTATCGCACACATACAATTTTTGTAGTCCCTTCAGTCAAGGCAGCTGAAATTCACACATAAATTCAGCCAGAAAGACAGGAGCGTTTTTC
>NC_036873.1:8681352-8716658 GCF_002910315.2 Salvelinus sp. IW2-2015 | reverse complement strand
TACACTTTTTTGGATGATTTAGCTTGGTATTGCTTCGTGTATACGTGGTTTAATTTTTTCCAAATACCATCCCAAGTCATCTGCAAATATCGGAAGACGACGACAACGACGCGTCCAAACATCACTATAACTCATAGTTGACTGCGTGTGGAAAGGAACGTGGGATGCGGGAAACCCTCTCCCATAGATCACCTTCCCCTCGTGGATCTTCCAACCCATTGGAGAACCATCATGGCTGTGCCGAACAAACAGAGGAGGGGGAGGCGAAAAAAACTGGAGGGATTTATGGGTCGCCTGTTGATGTGTGGTCGTGGATTCAAGACAACATAAATTGCAGTTATCTCCACCCCCCCCCCCCCCCCCCCGCACAGCCCCCCCACCCCCCCCCCGCCCCCCCCCCCCCCCCCCCCCCCCCACCCCCCCCCCCCGCCCCACCCCCCCCCCCCCCCCCCCCCAACCCCCCCCCCCCCCCCCAAATACTAACCTAAATTACAATAGTTTTTGAAAAAGGGAGGAGCCTTTGTACAGAATTATAAACTACAAATATTCATTCCAATAACATGCATCCTTCGTGTTTTGGAAATTAAGCGCCCACTGAGTAAACTTGCCCAAAAAAAATTATTGTCATGTCAAAGAAATTAACTTTATGTCCTGAATACGGAGTTAAGTTTGGGGAAATTCCAACGCAATACATCACTGAGTACCACTCTTCATATTTTCAAGCATGGTGGTGACTGCATTATGTTATYGGTATGCTGGTCATRGGCAAGGACTGGGGACRTTTTTGGGATAAAAATAAATGGAATAGAGCTAAGCACAGGGAAAATCCTAGAGGAAAASCTGGTTCAGTCTGCTTTCCACCAGACACTGAGAGACAAATGCACCTTTCAGCAAGCCMAAAGCACAAGGCCAAATATACACTGGAGTTGCTTACCAAGACGACATTGAATGTTCCTGAGTGGCCAAGTTACAGTTTTGACTGCAAGACTTGAAAATGGCTGTCTAGCAAGGATCAACAACCATCTTGACAGAGATTGAAGAATTCTTTAAAGACTAATGTGCAAACATTGTTCAATCCATGTTGGCAAAGCTCTTAGAGGCTTACCCAGAAAGACTCACTGCTTTAATCACTSCCAAWGGTGATTCTAACATGTATTGACTCAGGGGGTTGAATACTTATGTAATCCAGATTTAATAGTGCTTTTATGTGATATATTTTTTTAACAAAAGTTTGAATTTTTCTTCCACTTTGACAGAGTATTTTGTGTAGATTGTTGACAAAAAAAATGACATTTAAATCCATTTTAATTCCACCTTGTAACGCAACAAAATGTGGAAAAAGTCAAGGGGTGTGAATATTTTCTGAAGGCATTGTATATGTGTGTGTGTGTGTGTGTGTGTGCCTATGTCTGTGTGTATATCCCTGAGGCATGGGTTTTACATTGCTGCATTATCATGACGGTGCCAAACACACAAACACAAACACATACACACACGCACAAAGTTGCCGCGCTCGACCTACATCACTTCCGCGCTCTGTATCAAAAGCACGGCGACTGCTAATGGAACAGTTGGCCAGTGTGTGTGGCAGTTTTTTTGTTTGTCCGCTGGATAATTAATTTGCCAAATGTCCCTCTGGGAACTGTAGGCAAGTTGTTTTATAAAATATGCCAGTATAACATACACATAGGAGTTGTAGTTCTCTGCAGTTCAGTACCTGAGGGTTTTGGTGGTCATGTCGATAGCGGTGATGCCGTGGTACATCAGTGTCTCACTCCACACCGGGTTCAGAGTGTTCTTCAGTGTTTTGGTGCGGAGCTTGTTCGCCTGCAGGYGACGAAAGTGAGAAGGAGAGAGGGATGAGAGACGGAAAGGGAGAAGGGAGGTTCAAAAAGGGGGAGAGAAAGGATTGGTTGAAAGAGGGAGAGAGGAGAGAGAAACGAAAAGTATAGAAAATAGTGGGTGTGGGAGCATAGGGGAAAGAAATGGGGGGCTGAGAAAGTGACAGGTGGGAAGAGATAAGAGAGAGAGAGAGAGGTGAGGCAATAAGTTGGAGAGGGAGATTGGGGGGAGTAGAGGGGAGTTTGAGATGATAGAGAGATATGCAGGAAATAATTAGGAAGAGAGAGACACACCTGAGAGAATGGTGATGAAGGGAGAAGGAAGTGATAAGATAGTGGGAGATTATACAGGCAAGGGATAGATGAGAGCAGTAAGGAGAGGCGAGATAAGAGAGGAGGGTGGAGAGGAGGTGGAGAGAGAGAATGAGAAAGAGAATAGCGAGAGAGGGAGAGAGAGAGAGGCGAGAGGTGAAGAGAGAGAGAGAGGTGGAGAGAGAGAGAGGTGAGAGAGGTGAGAGAGGTGAGAGAGGTGAGAGAGAGAGAGAGAGAGAGGGAGAGGAGAGAGAGAGAGAGGAGAGAGGAGAGAGAAGAGAGAGAGCGAGAGAGAGAGGAGAGGAGAGAGAGAGAGAGAGAGAGAGAGAGAGAGAGAGCGAGGAGAGACGCAAGACAGACAGGACAGAGAGACATGAGAGGACGCTCAGACAGAAGAACAGACAGACAGACAGACAGACATGATCAGACAGACAGACAGACAGACACGACGACAGACAGAGACGTGTTCTGGTTCTAGTTCTCCTCCTAGCCTGTCGCTAGGTCACTCACCTCGGCAGGACCTGAAACAAGTATACGCTAAACGTAACAACCACACTGTCATTAGCCGGCTAATACAATTAGAATGAAAAATCTAAGCTAATGAAGAAAGGCCGCGTTAGCGTCCGATAATGTCTGTAACGCTAGTTCCCCTTATGATGATTTAGAAGGCAGGGTTATACATTAAGCAGTTCTAGATCTATTTTCATTCTATCTTCTCACAAGGACGTGCTGCTGTTTTACATATTTCATTATTTTCTTGGTTACCACGCTATTTTTGTTTTTGATGCGAGACCAGGCACGCGACCCTTCCTCCATTAAATCGGTCTTGAATTCCTAAGTGATCACACACGACAGAACACACACACAAACACACAAACACAGCACGCACGCCAGCACGCAAGCATCCAGCCGCACACCAAGAGTGCACAACACAAGAGAGCGAAGAACTGTATTCAAGCCGCTTCAGCGCGAGCTCTAAACCGACTCCCGGGGCATTCTGGTGCGCCGGAGCTAATGCTCTCCTCATCCGTAGCTCGTTCTCTCTCGCTCTAAGTCTATTTTGACTACTAATAATCTTCTCCTGTCTCTCCATTCTCCTTCATCCACTACCTGTTTCATTCTATCTTACTCTTACCCCCCCCCTCTTTCTCATCTCCTCTTTTCATCGATACCCCAGGGTATTCCGTCACAACGATATGGTGTCATAAAAAATCTCTGCGCTGGCTCGTCTCTCTTTCTCTCCTGCCCTTCCCGCCGTATTAATGCTTGCTACTGTTTCCTAAATATTTCATCTTAGCTTCTCCTCGACCGAATCGTCTATAAAATGGACTCTTTCCTTTCCCTCTCTCCTGGTCCCGAGGCTTCACACCAAAGGCTAAGACTGGTGACTCAGAAAATTCATTCTCGCATGCGCCAATTAGTGGACAGTAGGGCAAGAAGAGAAACGTTGATGAAGCAGCGGAAGATACCTAGAACCTCTCACAGCTCAGCTCTCTTTTCTCAATGTTTTTTCACCATTCTGGCTTTCTCTCTCTCGGGCGCTTTCTGTCTTCTGTCGTCGTCTCTCTTTTTTCGCATCACTCCTGTTATTTCTTCTCCCTCTCTATCTCTCTTTTCATCTTTCTCTTTCTCTCTGTGTGATGTGTATAATGTGTGGTGGTGGTGTGAGGAGGAGAGATGTGATGTATATGGTGTGTTGTAGTTGTTTTTGTGCATGAGAGGAAGAGAGAGTCAAGTGGTGGTGTTTTCTGGTGGAGGTGAGTGGTTCTAGGTCAAGGTTTGCTTTTTGTCATGTGAGCTCCGGCGGTCCTTAGTATGGGGCTCAGTCTTGTGCTGTTATGCTGTAGAGAAGCTGGTGTGGTGAAGTAGTGTGTATCTATTGTGGGAGTCTCTGTGTGGTGTGTGGTGTGATGTGTGTGGATGTGTGTGTGGTGTGTGTGTGTGTGGTGGGTGTGTGTGTGTGTGTGTGTGTGGTGGTGTGTGGTTGGTGTGTGTGTGTGTGTGTGTGGTGTGTGTGTGTGTGTGTGTGTGTGTGTGTGTGTGGTGTGTGGTGTGTGTGTGTGTGTGTGTGTAAAGTAAGACAAAAAATAGAAGGGGGAGAGGGAGAGTGTGTGTGCGTGCTTGTGCCCCTGTGTGTGCAAGATGGTGTGTATGCGTGTGAGTCCCTCCCTGCCTGTCTGCCAGCCCGCCTGTCATCCTCTGTTTCACACTCACGTGCTCCCCACTCCTCGGCGCCGTAGACTCATGTGGTTGATATTTACCAAACGGGGGTTTGTGGGTACTTACGTATGTGCTGACGTATATCCCCCCCATCTACACTCGCCTGTTGACGTGAGTAGTGTAACAATCGGCGCTGTTTCCATGACAACCACCTGCMGCTGCCCTCCCCTCATCCATCTCCCCCCTAGCTCTCTCCTTCTCTCACCCCTTTACCTCCCGCCCTTCTCTTGGCACTGTGTTGCTATTCCAAGGTCATAGAGGGTCACATAGAGATGGAGAGATAGTGACAGAGATGGGACGGAGGGCGGGCGGGATGCAGAAATATGGTGTGGAACAAAAGYAGGAAGGGAGGAATTAACAGAAGCAGACCTGGTGGCTTTTTTTGCTGTATTTTTTGGGGTTCGACCACAGACATTGTGTTTATAATACCTGTCTGGCTCTGTCTCCATGCGGCTATCACAACTTCCTTTGATGTTGACCCAAGCCCAAGATGGCCGCCAGCAACAATCAACCTGAGAAGATTGTGTGTCAGCTGCCAAAGCTCCCAGCCAATCACAAGAACAACAACTCCATGATCTAAACAAAGCCAGTCAAATGGGACCAAGACAATGCTGTGGAGCAATGTCACATTAACCAGCCAAGTGCCAAAACAACTCCTTTTCAATAGTCGACGTGGCGTGTCAACGTGCTACATTAGCGTGTCAATGTGCTACATTAGCTAGCTAGTTACATTTAYCCCTAAAGCCAAAGCCCAGTTTTTTCCAAGTATATGGACTAGCCAGCCAAATAGAAAAAGTAGAGAGACAGAGAGTTCACGGGCTTGGGTAAAACAAATTTGCAGAATAAGCTCTATTTTGGTGGCCTCGGGTACATTTGAATGCCTTGATTCCAACCGAAATACACAGCTAAATTATAGAATATTTTTTTAACCTTTATTTTACTAGGCAAGTCAGTTAAAAACAAATTCTTATTTTCAATGACGGCCTAGGAACAGTGGGTTAACTGCCTTGTTCAGGGGCAGAACATAATTTTACCTTGTCAGCTCAGGGATTTGATCTTGCAACCTTTCGGTTACTAGTTCAACACTCTAACCACTAGGCTACCTGCCGCCTCAAACTTTAACAACTTTAACTGCCAGGTTTGTAAAATAAGTTGTGGTATTGCATAGAAAGACATTAATTTACAATTAAAATTACTGAAAGTGTATGAATTCAGTCTGRTGTAAAAAGACACAAAAAGGAAACTTAAGAACAGGAAGCATAGAAATAGCGCACATAGAACATATTTACTGCTTCTTAGACTTGCGTTCAATGAGAATGACAGATCTAACTCAATTCTATGTGAATTTGGTAGGGTCGCCCAAAACATAACATTTTGCAGGTTTAAACCTGTCTTCTCTTGAGATGAAAACCATTTACAGTTTTACTGCAAGATATGAATTGCCACAATTATGTTTGTTCTTCAAATATGTATTTTACTGGCTCAGCTGCTGTGGACAATTAGGGTAAGGAAACCAATGTGTCAATTTGGATTGACTTTTAACAGTTTGGCCTGTCAATCAATCACTGTGGGTGGAACTGTCAGGAGAGGGGGCAGGATGTTTGTGAGTCACAGAGTTGGTAGGGTTACAGACCTGTCAATCCCTGTGGGTGGAACTGTCAGGAGAGGGGCAGGATGTTTGTGAGTCACAGAGTTGGTAGGGTTTCAGACCTGTCAATCACTGTGGGTGGAACTGTCAGGAGAGGGGGCAGGATGTTTGTAAGTCACAGAGTTGGTAGGGTTACAGACCTGTCAATCACTGTGCGTGGGACCTTGAGGGAAGGTGGTAGATTAGTAATTTGGTCAGAAAAACTAGTTTAGTTGACTCTTTCAATGTAATTTATTGTGGCAAAAATGACATCTCAAAAACGACAGTTGAAGACGGAAGTTTACATACACTTAGGTTGGAGTCATTAAAACTTGTTTTTCAACCACTCCACAAATTTCTTGTTAACAAACTATAGTTTTGGCAAGTCAGTTAGGACATCTACTTTGTGCATGACACAAGTAATTTTTCCAACAATTGTTCACAGACAGATTATTTCACTTATAATTCACGGTATCACAATTCCAGTGGGTCAGATGTTTACATACACTAAGTTGGACTGTGCTTTAAACAGCTTGGAAATTCCAGATAATGATGTCATGGCTTTAGAGGCTTCTGATAGGTAAATTGACATAATTTGAGTCAATTGGAGGTGTACCTGTGGATGTTTTCAAGGCCTACCTTCAAACGAGTGCCTCTTTGCTTGACATCATGGGAAAATCAAAAGATTTTAGCCAAGACCTCAGAAAAAAAATTGTAGACCTCCACAAGTCTGGATCATCCTTGTGAGCAATTTCCAAATGCCTGAAGGTACCACAGTTCATCTGTACAAACAATAGTACGCAAGTATAAACACCATGGGACCACGCAGCCATATACCGCTCAGGAAGGAAAGCGTTCTGTCTTCTCGAGATGACATAGTTTGGTGCGGAAAGTGCAAAATCAATCCCAGAACAAAGCAAAGGACCTTGTGAAGATGCTGGAGGAAACAGGTACAAAAGTATCTATATCCACAGTAAAACGAGTCCTATATTGACATAGCCTGAAAGGTCGCCCAGCAAGGAGAAAGCCACTGCCTCAAAACCTCCATAAAAAAGCCAGACTACGGTTTGCAACTGCACATGGGGACAAAGATCGTACTTTTTGGAGAAATGTCCTCTGTTCTGATGAAACAAGAATGAACTGTTTGGCCATAATGACCATCAGTTATGTTTGGGAGAAAAAGGGGGGGCTTGCAAGCCGAAGTACACCATCCCAACCGTGAAGCACGGGTGGCAGCATTATGTGTGGGGGTGCTTGCTCTGCGGCAAGGATTGGTGCACTTCACAAAATAGATGGCTTCATGAGGAAGGAAATTATGTATATATATTGAGCAACATCTTCTAAGACATCAGTCAGGAAGTTAAACTTGGTCGCAAATGGGATTCCAAATGGACAATGACCAGCATACTACCAAGTTGTGGCAAAATGGCTGTAAGAGACATACAAAGTCAAGTATTGGAGTGGCCATCACAAAAGCCTGACCTCAATCCTTATGAAAATGTAGGGGCAGAACTGAAAAAGTGTTTGCGAAAAAGGAGGCTACAAACCTGACTCAGTTACACCAGCTCTGTCAGGAGGAATGGGCCAAAATTCCACCCAACGTATTGTGGAAGCTTGTGGATGCCTACCCGAAACGTTTTGACCCAAGTTAAACAATTTAAAGGCAACGCTACCAAATATCTAATTTGAGTGATGCTATTATGATTGTCACAGCACTCTTCTAAAATTAGTGGTGATCCTAACTGACCTAAGACAGGGATTCTTACTTGGATTAACATGTCAGGAATTGTGAAAAACGGAAGTTTAATGTATTTGGCTAAGTTGTGTGTAAACTTCCGACTTCAACTGTATATCTTGTCGTCTACTCTTTGCAATTAGTTTGTTTGGCAAAAACTAAGATTTTTTTGTGTTCTGCTAAAGTAAACATGTTTGAGAAACAACAATAATAGCATTTGCAGGAAAATGGTTTTTAAAAATGCTGCTGTATAAGTGACGTAGTATGCCAGGAACATACTGTCTGATACTGTAGCTCAAAAGTGGGTGTTGTGTAGTAAGCTGTTAGTAGCCTATGTGTCTCACCCTAAGAATATGGTCCTCTCTCCACCTCAGAACTTAGCCTACTGTTCTGACTTGGTGGTGCACTATGTATCCTATACCCTGTTTTAAGAGAATGTCATCATCAAATATTGTAAGGCTTTTCATTGTCTGCTTATGTTCCCCCGTTATTTATCCTACGGTGACGTTGGTGTACAGGGAGAATACTGTAAGAATGCCCATGTTCTGAATTCTCGTCTGTACATTTCAAAAGCGCGGACGAACCAGGCAATCATCTCGTCTCAGCTCACTCTATGTCTTATCAAATTACGGCTTGACACATATCTGCTCATCATTCCCTTATGCCATAGTCTCCATTGTTATTATTAACTTATATACATGTACAGGTATATCGATTAGTATATTATCATTTAATCTTAGCTATGTTAGAATGATGCATTTCATTGTTTTGCTTACTTTGTGTAGCCTATTATAATTGCTTATGTGGTTCTCTATATATCAGACCATCATACTATATGATGGTCTGTACCCATGTTGCCAGTGGACAATCTCTTCACATTCAAATACTTTTGTTCAACAAAAAGTTCACGTAATTCCAGTTCATATTGCGAGGGTTGTTGCTAGGTGTTTGTTTGTGCAATGCGCTGGTTTCCGCGTCAGTATATTGTTATAAAAGTGGAGCCCCTGATTGTATTTTCCTTACTTTTAAGACCACACATGATATTAATACTTTCAAATGGTATGCGAACAGCTGAGATACCCGTCGTTCTCTCTCTCGCTCCTTCTTCCTTGCTCTCTCTCTCTCTCTCTCTGTCTCTGTCTATCTCTGTCTCTCTCTCTCTCTCTCTCTCTCTTCTCTCTCTCTGTCTCTCTTCCTCTCTCTCTGTCTCTCTCTCTCTCTCTCTCTCTCTTTCTCTCTTCTCTCTTCTTCTCTTCTGTGGTGACTCAAAGAAGAGTAAAGTTAAGGCCTCAACATCTTTGCTTGGATTGATCAGAACTAACATCTATCTGAATTTCTCTTACAGTTTGGAAAGTGCTAACGAATAGGCACTTGCTCAGACCATAGAGCTAAGTGTGATAATAAACATCATGAATTTAATGAACATAAATAACATCATGTTTGTGTGTGGTCCAAAAGTCGGTATTCGTTATTATTGAAGGAGAATGCTTTTTTTTTTTTATAGAGTTACACAAATCCACAAGGATAAAAGTAGTAGCCATGTTAATTTAAGCAAGTCAGCCATATCAGCTATGTTTTTTAAAAGGCAGTAAATGAGGCTGAATGAACTGTTTCGCTGCCAGACAAGGCTCCTCTGATASCCAGGTGTAACGGTGGTAAGGATTCACTCCGTGGTGCTGAAAGGAAAGTTCAGCTGATGGGACAGCTTTCTGTAGGCGCTAACAGTTTGTGGGGCACTGTTTGTCACTGTTACAATGCATTAAATGTATTGTTTAGTGTTGTGTTGTGTAGTGGCTTTGCTGGCATAGGATTTGCATGCTAAAATTGCCACTGGACACTTTAATCAAATCAGTAGGCCTATAGCAATAAGTATCATGACATTAGCTTTATTAACCTTCGATCTCTTTTCTTTTATCATATTTTGGAACAGAATGAGTCTCTCTCTCCACTACCTATTGTTCCTGCAGTGACGATTGAATATAATATATCTGGAGATAATCGCCAGAAAGCAGTAATAGCCTACCRGTATGCAAATGAGGTAGCCAAATGAACGGCTATCCCACCGAMGCGATTCGGTTCCGTTTACCTACATAATGTTTCCGTCATCCTTTCCTATGACCGAAAACAACAATCACTAACCTCTAGTTGGATGAAGATTTCTACCTCAACGAGTCAGCGGCGCAGGACATACTGCTCACCCCCGGGGCCAGGCCCTAATCCCAGAGACTCAGAAGAGGAAAAGGCGACGTAAGAGAGGCCAACGTGCGGGAACCCTGACAAAACTACGTCGGCGAATAAATAATCTGCCTCTACCRTCAGTTCTATTAGTGAACATGCAACAAACAAACTGGAKGAGCTCTGTTCGAGATMATCCTGTCAACGGGACCGGAAGAACTGAACAAGGACATGGATGAACAAGGACATGGATAATATACATCTAGCTGGTTTCGTATACATCGTCAAGTCCGCAGGGCAGTGTCAGGTAAGGTTGGGGCGAAGCGGTGTGTATTTTTGCTAACAACAGCGGCTGCGCACACTCTAATATTAAGGAAGTCTCGAGGTTCTGCTCTCCRGAGTTAAAATACCTCATGATGAGCTGTAGACCATACTATTTACCAAGAGAGTAGCTGTCTATTTACCACCACAAACCGATGCTGGCACTATGACCGCACTGAACGAGCTGTATAGGGCAAATACGAGCTGTATCAGTCTTCACTGATATTTCCAACCTCTCCCTGYCCCAGTCTGTAAAACCTACATGTTTCAAGCTGACCACCATAGTCCCTGTGCCCAAGAACGCTAAAGTAACCTGTGTAAATGACTATTGCCCCATAACACTCACATCTGTAGCCATGAAATTGTAAGGACAGACGCTGGAGACGAGAKGCAAGTACAGGGAGTGAACATTTAATGAAACAACGAACATATAACAAAYCAAGAACAGCGTCTGGACAGGGGGAACAAAACGACATTACGACAATAATGCTYACACAGGGATCTAACCGAGGAACAGACAGATATATGAGGGGCAATCAACGAGGTAATGGAGTCCAGGTGAGTCCAGCAAGCGCTGATGTGCGTAATGATGGTGACAGGTGTGCGTAATGATGGGCAGCRTGGCGCCTTTGAGCGCCAGAGAGGAGGAGCGGGAGCAGGCGTGACAGAAATGCTTTGAAAGGCTGGTCATGGCTCACATCAACACCATCATCCCAGACAACCTGGACCCACTCCAATTCGCATACCGTCTCAACAGATCCACAGATAACGCAATCTCTATTGCACTCCACACTGCCCTTTCCCACCTGGACAAAAGGAACAACTATGTAAGAATGCTGTTCATTGACTACAGCTCAGCGTTCAACACCATAGTGCCCTCCAAGCTCAACACTAAACTAAGGACCCTGGGGTTAAACACCTCCCTCCGCAACTGGAAACAACAGGAACAGGATCCTAACTGTCAACCTGTACCTTTTCCTGTTTGCCGGAAAACGGCTGCTGGCTAAGGACGCTGCTGGGACATATGCAGCGTTTACGTTTTCACTCTTTACTTGAATTGCTGTTTAAACTGGTTTTGGAATTTAGCAATTTTACCTGCATCTTGGTTTGTCTTCTCCCAAACTTTGACTGCAGCCAACCACAGTGRACAAGAATAGCACAGATACCACGAGGCATGACAAACCAGCAGCTTCCCAGTCATCACTCGCTTTGTGACTGACACGCGCCTGTCCTATCAATAGATCACTAGAAGATGCATATCGTTCATTCTAGAGYGAGAAGACTATACCGACGTTTCTGTCTAGCTAATTGAAACCTTTAAATGAAAAGAAGCCTAGTTAGTTGAAAAAAGTTGCCAGCTGACAATAACTGTGTTCGAATACCCATACTAACATACTGTATACTACATACTTAATGAGTATATACTACATACTATATACTATTAGTTCATTTTAGTATACTGTAAACGAGCGGTATCCTTTCAATTGAGCGTACTAGCTCTTCGCCTGTCTACCGGAAGTTGATGCTGTTGCTATGCAARCTCTTGCTACCTTGTTAGTATAACAAATMACTAGCTAGACATTTTACGACTTCGGGTGTGTTCTTAAATTCAATCTGGAGTGSCATAGAGCACTCAGAGTGRGCTCTGGGCGTTCGTAAATTCAGAGCGTTGTCAGATTGTCCGTTTGTAAATTCAGAGAGTTTCGCTCTCTGAGCGCYCACTGGACGCTCMGGCCGAGGAGTAGGGTTYATTRGAGCGTTCTGYCCTTACAATGGCAGTCAAGCACTCAAGCTAACGTTGGCTAGCTTGCTAGCTATTTCCAGGCACAAATGAGAGAACYCCTCACTCTGACCATTTCACTCGCCCTAGCGATGAATTTGTATCCACTCTCGTTGGACTTCGGCAGCATATTTTCCAGCATTTTCTTCAAATCTGAAAACYATGTGAAGCCACACCCATTTTCTGAAGAAAGTCATTATGGMCCCTAAAAGTACGGAAATAGTGTCCACTGCTTGTATCCTTCATATTTTGGCGAATGTAGTACGACATCCGGGAACTTTTGGCATACTAACTATATCCATGCTATGACCAATAGGCATTCTATATACTCAATTTACYTCACAAATASTACAGTTAYTGCGGTTAGTATGAGTATTCAAACACAGATAATGAGTCTGTTATCGTCTGTTTAGCCGACCACCGGTGCTTATGGAAAACACTGATTAAGCCCAGTGCTTTGGCCAACCTCACAGGTGGTATTGTCTGTCCAGTAAACAGCAGAGAAGCACTCCAAATTCAACACATTATCCACAATATACGCAACTGGAATCATTTCAAAATGTACTATGTCCATGAAAGTATGGCAATCATATCTAGGAATCTTAAGTGCCATGCTATCGCAAGCTGCAGTACTTCAAATTCGTTTTGGATTACAGTAAAGCACTCTCCCGTCTATTCGATACGTCACGGTGGTTTGGGTAGGACCATTTAGCGCTTCACTGTGAGGCAAGCTGTTTCAGTGGAAAGAAACACACACACACACACACGACTAATAGACTGGGTACCACTAATATGGAAGACGATGGGGGATAGGAGGGTTGTAGTGACCTTGCTTGCTCCAGGCAGGAGGTGAAGCTTGACGTATGGATCGGCCAGTCCATTGGAGTCCATGGCCTTTAGTCCCTGTGGAGAGACACACACAGGCATGGTTACAGATGCACGCACGCGCGCACATATATGCAGACACACACACACACACATACAGACACACACAGACAGAACACACTTGGTCAAGGTTTAGCTATCATACACACGGCATACAGTCATACACCACAGGCCGTACGCCAGACAAGGTCAGGGCATGACAAAGAGCATTATGTCCTTTGGTGTTCAACTCTACTCTTGTTTTGTCTATTGTGTCGCATGCCATTCTACTCAACTCGTTTTCCTTCTACGTCCATCACTTCTCAAGCTAGTCTGTTRGTATGTAGGTGTGCCAGCACTACCAATGCTTTCCATTGGGTTGGGGTGCTGATCTGGGTATAAACATAGTCAATCGCCTTCCAAAAAAGGACAAATGATAGCAACTCCCTGAAATTACATAAGTAGGAAGGCACAGAATTACGGCCGATTCCCAAATCGCACCATATTCGCTATGTAGTGCACAYCTTTTGTCAAGGACCCATATAGCGCTTGTCAAAAGTAGTGCACTTTATAGAGAATGGGGTAACATTTGGGACGCACTTTTAGTCAGGGTATATTATTGAATGGGTGCATCTCAGCTTCACATCTACCGTAATACCCATAAGGAGTATATATTGAATGTTTGCCTGGTGTGGGCTGAATGCAAAATGTATCTTTCTAGCCCGGATCGCATCAATACTCCACTCTGCCTCATTGTCAAGAGATACATCTTGGTTCTCTCTCACTGAATAGAGTTCACGGGTTTTCTCGGCAAGCACCATTGTCTTCATGACTTCATGGCTTGATGTGCTGGGTTTAAAGCTAAGCCTGTCTCCGCGGAAAAGATATGTAGAGTAACTTTTGAAGCTGCAACGCTAACCTAAGGCTTGCAGTGGATTGGATAGTGCTTAAGCTAATTTCCCTTTGATTCTCGACGCTTTGTGTGGAGGGGACGTGGCTTAGCTTCGGCTCTTGGGGTGTGTAAGTGGAGTCTTGTTTTCAAGCTTAGCCCTTGACGGAGATTAGAACAGTAGAGTTTATTACCTTGGCCTTGTGGATTGTACAGTGTAGACAGTTGTTCTCGTGATCGAAGAGCAGGGTGAACTCCAGGGTGCCCAGATAAGCTGTAAAACAAAACAGTCGATACAGACGATCCATTCTTGGCAATTGGTTTGGCCCTGGCTGTGAATACAGCCTAAATAAAAGTGTGTATAAATGGATTGAATGCACAGAAACACATATGCATGCACAGATGGCCACACAGATGCATGCACATAAACATAAACACCAACACACACACACCTTCCAACCCCCACCTACCCAAACACAAAAAACCTGTAACTCCAGCCTCCTGCACAATTCTGGAATCTGGATACGCCAATGCTTATTTTCCTGACACTCTCTTAAAAAGCACACCTTGTTTGTATTACTCGCTGTGAGTGGAAAGAAAAAAAGAGACTTGAGGACTGAATAACATTACTCCGACACAGCAAAATAAATCACACAGTGTGTGTGTGTGTGTGTGTGTGTGTGTCTGTCTGTCTGTGTGTGTGTGTGAGCCCCTCTGTCGGAGAAACTCGGAGCGAGCGACAACGAACGCGAGACAATGACGGCGGAGAAGATGCTCGACTCACAATTACTTCCCTTAAACACATGCAGTGCCAGCTAACACTGAGAAATGTACCCAGAAATTGGTTTTGACACAAACAAATGGCAACTTCGAGAGTCGGGATCAAACCGCAACAATATTGAGGCCCGTGTTTGTTTTCCGATGATTAACTAGGATACACATTCATTTCCATAAATCACCGCACGGACCCCATTGAGTTCATGTGCGTAGACATGCACGAACACACACAATTTGACACCTGTACACACMGTCTTAAGCATACCCATACACACACATAGAGACAAACTCAAACACAACACAAGCACACTAAGAGACCAACAGAGAAACAGACATGCATGAATACATGACTTCACAACTGGAACATCATTAATTAACTAGCCGACATTTTAACACCCACAGTTAAAGCCATAATGACACTCAGAAAGACAAACAAATGACACTTTGACCAATCGATGTACACAATTGTCAAAATCATTGTAATAAAACACACAGTGCCTTCAGAAAGTATTCACACCCCTTGACTTTTTCCGCATTTTGTTGTGTTATAGCCTTAAAATTTAGATTTTTGTCACTGGCCTACACACAATATCCCATAATATCAAAGTGGAAATATGTTTTTGGAAATTTTGACAAAATAATGAAAAATGAAAATCTGAAATGTCTTGAGTCAAAAAGTATTCAACCCCTTTGTTATGTCAAGCCTAAATAAGTTCAGGAGTAAAAATGTGCTTCAAAAGTCACATAATAAGTTATTAATTACACTTTGAATGGTGTATCAATGTACCCAGTCACTACAAAGATAYAGTACCACTCTCAATATTTTCAAGCATAGTGGTAGCTGAATCATGTTATGGGTATTCTTGTAATTGTTAAGGAATAGCGAGTTTTTCATTATAAAAAAAGAAATGGAATGGAGCTAAGCACAGGCAAAATCCTAGAGGAAAACCTTGATCATTCTGCTTTCCACCAGACACTSGGAGATMAATTAACCTTTAAGCAGGACAATAACCTAAAACACAAGGCCAAATATACCCTGGTGTTGCTTACCAAGACGACTTTGAATGTTCCTGAGTGGCCTCAGTTTGACTTCAATCGTCTTGAAAGTGTATGGCAAGACTTGAAAATGGCTGTCTAGCAATTTTCAACAACCAACTTGACAGAGCTTAAAGAATTTAAAGAACAATGTACAAATATTCCGTGCAAAGCTCTTAGAGACTTACCCAGAAAGACACTGCTGTAATAGCTGCCGAAGATGCTTCTACAATGTATTGACTTTTTCTGTGTGAATACTTATGTACATTTGATATTTCTGTATTTCATTTTCAATAAATTTGCCWAAATTTWAAATTTTTCACTTTGTCATTATGTGGTAATGTGTGAATATGGGTGAGATTTTTGTTTGTTTTTATTTCATTTTGAATATTTTTTTCCCTGTTACACAACAAAATGTGGAATAAATCAAGGGGTATGACTACTTTCGGAAGGCACTGTATATGTTAAATGAGTGTATGCACAAAACAAATGTTTGGACAACCGTTGTGGCTAGAATACACCCAGAGGTAATGTGCAATGGTTGTGAATGTGTTGTGAATGTGTTGCGAATGCATTGTGTGGAACGTTTTGTAAAAAATAATATTGTCAAATGAGATTTCTCAATTTCTAATCCTTTCTGTTCTGTGTCCTCATATACCCAAGAAACACTGTTAATMTGTGCTTGTGTATTGCTCATTCCTTTGAAATATACTTGGAACAAAACATGGATTTATGCGATATTAATTGGATGTTGTTGGAGATGTCAGGAACATTTGGCCCACTTATCTTTCTTTAGAACCCTGGCTAATGACGTGTTCCAGCGATGTTCTTAATTATGTAAACATTGAGATGAATTGAGGATATGGCATCTTATTGAGAATGTTTGCGTTGGCGGTGGAATGTTTCGAAATAGATTCACACACACAACACACACACACACACACACACACACACCATACTTGACCCAAAGGCCTTCCTTTTCTAAACCCTGAACCCACCAAACCCACCCCCTCCCACTCACTTTCATCAATCGTCGTCCGAATCCGCCCCTTTTGCCTTTCCCCGGTCCTCTTCGATGGGTTTCCTCTCCTTCTCTTATTTCTCCCGTCCGTCTCCCTCATTGCTCATCCGAAATCTGGTTCCTTCAGGATCTTCTTCTCCCGGGGCGGTGGCGGGGGTCATGGGAAAGTCTGTGAAGCGCGGGAAGAAGTCGGAGATCTGCGGGATAGGCATTATGGGCCCGGGGCACACGTTGATGGCAAAGTGCTCCTGCATGGAGATCTTGACGGGAGAGGGTGGAGGGAGAGATCTGGAGCAGAGAGGCAGCACGAGAAGGTGCGGGGGAGGATGGGGTGGAGGAGGAGGGAGGGATGGAGAGATGGGAGGTGGAAGAGTTGGTGGGGGGGCGAAGTGGGAGTGGGGCGGAGGAGGTTTCGATCGCTCATGTGGACCGGGATGGGACTGTGGGAGGCGGGTAGGTAGGTAGGTAGGTAGGTAGGTAGGTAGGTAGGTAGGTAGGTGTGTTGTGGGGATGGAGATGAGATAGAGAGAGAGAGATATGAATGAGAAGGGAGGAAGGGAAGGAATGGTGGGAGACAGGGTGATTGTATCACTCACTTTATCGAGTATATCTCACTTCCTGGTTCTTTTGCTGTACTTAGTCGCTCTCTCTCCTACTGTTCATAATGATCTTCTTCAAGTACCTGAGCTGATGTAAGCTACTCCCAATATCTCAATAGTCTTTCAGATCTCCGAATATATATTCATGTTTGACAGTGTATCGTTCTACTCTCTCCATTTACTGTTATTTATACCTCTCTTTCTCCCTCTACATCTCTCCCTAATCTTTCTTTCGCTTTCTCTCTACATCTCTTTCTCAGTAAGTATATACATGGCTTCACYATCCAAGATGGCAGCATGTCAAGTCGTTTGTCTGTGACTRGTAGATTTTAACCTACTAATAACCTAATCCACAATTMCCTTGTTGTGTAGTGCAAWCTATTWTGTTTTGCTGGTGTAAAGATCGCGTGTCTCCCACAACTCGGATACATACATTTTTTTCCGCTATTTGCACTTCTTTACTTGAAGTTTACCYAAGTAACCCTATCTCTGGCTGGCCTGGGTTCTATRCTCAGCTTTCCCTCCACYGAGTGTCTRGTCCAAGCTGCTCCTCTTCACTCTCCTCCTGGTTGTCAGAGGCAGCTCAACAATCCCCAACCCGTTCTCTCAATCGATCCCCACACTCAATCAACTCACACGCGCACAGACTCACACATACYCYCAGTCCCTCTCTCCCCTCACGTTTCCTTGGCCTCTATTTCTTACATCTCTCAGAGAAAATGTCAATTTTCGTGGTATTTCTTTATGCACTGACTTTCCTGAACTCTGGAGAAAACGAACAGTGTCGCTGGGTGAGTATATCTGACAATGTACTGTACTCTCCCGTCCATTAGACATTTTTTAGACATTTTGTCTGCGGGAACTCGCTCTTTTTCACTCGGTCCACTGATGCATTTGTGGCATGATGTGAACAGTACGAACTTGTCACTACCAAAGTCTAATGGTTTTAAATGACTGTTTTGTATTGTCTGGAAACTCACTTGTAGAATTCGCTTGCAGTAGGTCTCTTAAAAAAGTGACGCCGTGTAAGGTTATTAAACAGAGGTGCCTAGTTATTCTTCTTTTGTTGACATCAGTTAACGTGCAACCTAACCCTGGCCCTGATATGCAATGTCTCCAATCCCCCTTTGATTTTAAATCTATTATTTTTCATTTAAATGTACGCAGCCTGTTGTCAAAAATGGATGGGGTTAGGATTTGGGCTAAATCAACGGATGCTGATGTCATTCCTTGTCAGTGTGGCAAAGTCTGAAACTATTTGTAAACAGTTGGAATTTCTTGCTTTGAATKTTGAGGTTTCAAAGGGCCTCTCTATAACTGTGATTGGCTGTTATAGACCCCCCTCTGCTCTCGGTGAMGCATTTTCTTCTCTSATTCACCTTATGTCTAAACTTCTTTACAGTGAAATGATCTTGATTGGTGATCTCAACTGGTGTTGGTTAAAGCCGGTGTCTGATGATTTAAAAATGTTTTGTAATTCTAMGAATCTTACCCAGTTGATTAACTCGCCCACTCGCCCAAATGTTAAATGTCCAGAGAAATCTACCCTTTGATATTGACAAATGTTCCACATAAATATTCTGCGGTTGGTGTTTTTTTGTAATGATTTTAAGTTACCATTGTGCTGTTGTTGCTGTTAGAAATACTAAGGTTCCTAAAACAAACCCACGCTTTATTCATAAGAGAAATTGTAGGAGTTTTAATGAGCAGGCTTTCTTTCATGATATGTTTTTGACTGGAGATTGAGCTTGCTCCAGGAAATTCTTTCATGATGTGTTTTTGACTGGAGATTGAGCTTGCTCCAGGAAATTCTTTCATGATGTTTTTTTTTCAAATAGTAAACAAACGCGCCCCATTCCGCAGGTTCAGGGTTAAAGGGCAGGATAACCCATGGTTTTCTTCTGAGCTGTTTTGTATTATTCATGAATGTAATCTAGCCTGGGCTAAAACAAGGAAATCATGTTATTTTTAGGCAGTTACGAAACAAGTGTTCGTTTCTTCTCAGGAAGGCCAAGTCCGAATGTTTTATGACTGTTACCACTGATAACRTGAATGACCCTAGAAAGTTTTTGGAAGGCTATTAAATCTATGTCTGGTAACAGTAATGCTAATGAATTACCATCATGTGTATTGAAGGACTCTGTTGCTGTATATGACAAAACTGAAATGCTGAATTGTTTCAATGAGCACTTTGTATCAACTGGTAGGCTGTTTGATTCAGTATCTTCTATGTCTGTATAACCCTGTGTGGATGAACCAGTGAGAGCTGGTCAAACTTTTAGCTTTTTGCAATTCTCAGTGCAGGAAGTAAAACTCTGAAATCCTTAGATCAGAGAAAGCCTGCAGGTCCTGATCTTCTGGATCTCTGCTTTTTAAATCTGGCAGCTGATTTCATAGCTGAACCACTTACATATCTGTTCAATCTAACCCTGGAATGTAATGAAATTCCAAAGATCTGGAAATCAGCATTTGTCCTACCACTTTTAAAAGGGGGAGATCCAACTGTTTTAAATAATTATAGGCCAATCTCAAAGCTGTCACCCCTGGCGAAAATACTTGAAACCCTTGTGAGTGAACAGCTAAAAGAGTTATTATATACTAACTCTATTTTCTCAATGTACCAATCGGGCTTCAGGAAGAAGCACAGCACAATTACAGCAGCCATGAAGGTTTTAAATGATATCACCGAAGCCCTTGACAAAAAACAGCACTGTGTCTCACTTTTTATTGATCTTTCTAAGGCTTTTGATACAGTTGATCATGCTATACTGAGGCAGAGATTGTCCAGCGTAGGTCTTTCGGAGCATGCAGTTGCATGGTTTGCTAACTATCTGTCTGATAGAACTCAGTGCACTCAATTTGATGGGCTCATGTCTGTTAAATTGTCTGTTTGTAATGGTGTGCCCCAGGGCTCTGTACTTGGTCCCCTTTTATTCACTATTTATATAAAAAAATTGACAAAAATGTGTAAAATGCGCAACTTCACTTTTATGCTGATGATACTGTTATTTATTGTTGTGCCTCGTCTCTCACAAAAGCTTTCCAGAACTTGAAAACTGCTTTTTATACTGTTCAACATACCTTGTGTCAATTGATGCTTATCCTCAATACTGACAAAACTAAACTAATGGTGTTTTCTAAAGCAAGAAATAGACCTCTGAACATTTCACCTATTACTACCTGTCAGGGCAATGAGATTGAGACTGTAACCTCATATAAATATCTTGGAATTTTAATTGATGATGGCCTCTCTTTTACATTGCATATTCAKCAACTTACAAAAAAATTGAACCTGAAGTTGGGATTTTATTTTAGGAATAAGGCCTGTTTTTCTTTTGAAGCCAGAAGGAGGCTAGTATCAGCTACATTTATGGCTTTACTAGACTATGGGGGATATCTTATATAGGAATGCTTCCGCTCAGTGTTTGAGATCAATTGACACCCTTTACCATGGAGCTTTGAGATTCATTTTAAACTGCAAAACCCTTACGCACCACTGCACTTTATATCCCAGGGTTGACTGGCCTTCTCTAGTCACTCGTAGGCTCAGTCACTGGAATACTTTTATTTACAAAGCCATTTTGGGTTTGCTACCATTTTATTTTGACATTTTTATTGTTCAGAAATGTGGTGGGTACTCTCTTTGTTCGCAGGACTTTATCCTGCTAGCTGTTCCAAATGTCCGAACTGAACTTGGTAAAAGAGCTTTTATGTACCATCAGCTTGGAACGCCTTACAAAATACTTTTAAACTGAAAGAACTTGTCCCGATTGGTGTTTTTAAATCATTGATGAAGGATTTTGAGGCTGATTCCCTAACCTGCCAATGTTTTTAATTTGCTGTTTTATAATCTTGTTATACTCTTGTGAATTCAATGMTTTTTTTACTAGATTACCTGTAGTTTTTTTTACGTTGTCTGTCTGTAATTGTGTAATGACTTGGTGCTGCATATCTTGGCCAGGACGCTCTTGAAAAAAATAGATTTTAGATGATGATCCCTTCCTGGTTAAATAAAGGTTAAATGAATACAAATTAAATAGGTTTGTCTCTCGCTCAATCTGTTTAGCTGTCTCTCGTGCGCTCTTTCCACATCTCTCTCTCTCCCATCTCTCTCTAGCGCTCCACCTTGTCCTCAAGGTGTACATAACAGTACTTGAAGTGTTATTCTCCAGTCCAGACAGTGGCTGTCACCTATAAAATGAACAATCAGGTTCTAAATAAAGATCAATGCTTAACTCTAATAGAAATGGTAATCATCCCATTGTTTATTGAGGACATTTAATTATAGTACCTCTCATTTCATTATCCTTTAATACCTCTGTCCTAGTGTAAATTGTAATTGCTGAAAGACTACACTACTGGCTATTGAAATCCGTACAAAACATTGCTATAAATGTTGTTGTGTACTTAGCCTACATGTGCACACTCAATGTGATACACAGGCTGCGTTTAGACAGGCAGCCCAATTTAGATGAATTGTTTCACTAATTGGTCTTTTGACCAATCAGATCAACTCTTAAAAAGATCTGATGTGAAAAGTGCTGATGTGATTGGTCAAAAGACCAATTATTGGAAGAAAGATCAGGATTGGGCTACCTGTCTAAACGCAGCCACACGCGCGCACGCACACACACACACACACACATACACCACAGGAGGTTGGTGGCACCCTTAATTGGGGAGAACGGGCTCATGGTAATGACTGGAGCGGAATCAGTGGAATGGTATCAAATACATTCATCATGGTTTCCATGTGTTTGATGCCGTTCCATTTGCTCTGTTCCAGACATTATTATGAGCCGTTCTCCATTCAGCAGCCTCCACTGACACGCACGCACGCACGCACGCACGCACGCACGCACGCACGCACGCACGCACGCACGCACGCACGCACACACACACACACACACACACACACACACACACACACACGACCAGTGGAGGCTGCTGACAGCTCATAATAATGTCTGGAACAGAGCAAATGGAATAGCATCAAACACATGGAAACCATATTATGGATGTATTTAATACGATTCCACTCATTCCGCTCCGGCCATTACCACGAGTCCGTCCTCCCCAATAAAGGTACCACCAACTTGTCCTCAGGACACACACACCCTCAAGACACACACACACTCAAGACACACACACACACCCAAGACGCACACGCAGAGACATACAAATGAGCAGACACACAGACAGATCACAAACAGTTTGTTTTCGCCTCAAATTAAGCTAGCGCCAGAATGCAATCCAGAATCGTTCATCAATGTAAGAAATGGTTCAATAAAAAGCCCACATCTTACCCCCACAACACCTCTCTGTCTCCTTAGGAAACCCAAACTCCTACGCACAGGCTTAAGCATACCTGTACCCTCTCGCATGCACCCACTCTTAAATGAATTATGCACACGCGCTCTGACTCAGTCAGAACTGCACAGAGGGGGGAAAAAACGGCGACTTACAGCGTCTTGAGGATACACACGCACTTACTCTTTCACGGACGCACACAMACCGCCAGACACACACACGCTCTCACCTAGTCAGACTTACGCACAGACGTCGCCTAAACTCAAACCGTCTGACTTACAGCTTCTTCAGCATTCACACAGACACACTCACTCATACACACACGTACACACAGACACACTCACTCATTCACACACGTACACACAGACACACTCACTCATACACACACGTACACACAGACACACTCACTCATTCACACACGTACACACAGGCACACTCACTCATTCACACACGTGCACACAGGCACACTCACTCATTCACACACATACACACAGGCACACTCACTCATTCACACACGTGCACACACACACACTCATTCACTCACACACGTACACACAGACACACTCATTCACTCACACATGCACAGAACAGACACACTCATTCACTCACACAGACAGTCAGAGACAGACAGACAGGCGGAGACACAGAGACACGTACCCAGTGACAGTCTTCATCTGTTCCAGCGCTCCATCTTGTCTTCTCACACGTCCTCTGTCTCTTCTCACACACACTGAGGAGCAAGCAGAGCTGCTTTGACTCAATATATCCTTCCCCACTCTCTCTCTCTCTCTCTCTCTCTCTCCCGCAATCTCCCTCTCCTCCCCTGTCCCTCCCGTTCACTTGGTCGTGACGTTTGTAGTTAAATTCTCTCCCAGTTGGTTGTGCGCGCACACCGTGGACATCGTACTGTCACTCAGTGGCTCCGCAGTGAGGGGATTGAACTAAACAGAGAGAGGGAGCGGGGAAAGAGGGGCAAAAGGGAGAGAGAGAGAGAGGGGGAGCGGGGGGAAAGAGGGGCAAAGGGAGAGAGAGAGGGAGCGGGGGGAAAGAGGGGCAAAGGGAGAGAGAGGAGAAGAGATATGAGTAAGATGTAAGCGGGGGGAAAGAGGGAGGGGCAAAGGGAGAGAGAGGGAGAGAGAGGGAGAGAGAGGGAGCGGGGGAAAGAGGGGCAAAGGGAGAGAGACGGAGAGAGAGGGAGCGAGAGATTGAAATTTCATTGCCCTTTGCTGACACAAGGCGGGTGTTTATATTTGCCCTGTTACACACGAGTGTGTAATGGGCAGATGTTTCTTGCATATCCCCAACTCCCCCTGAGACACCGGCAGGGAGTGGGGTCCCGGCCAGGGTCACCATCATACAGCGCCCCTGGAGCAATTAGGGTGAAGTGCCTTGCTTAAGGCACATCGACAGATTTTTCACCTTGTCGGCTCCAGTATTTGCACCAGCTACCTTTTAAGTAACTGGCCCAGCACTCTAACCTCGAGGCTACCTGACACATTTCCACCCATCACAGCCATCCATACAGGCAATGAATTGGGATGATTCCGTGTCAGGGATGCTTCAAGAGTTAATAATATCCCTTAGAGAGAGAGAGAGAGAGAGAGAGAGAGAGACATTCCACTGCTCTTTGCTGGCACATTCTGATAGAACATTTCAACCAATAAATAAGGTAAGAGTTCATCCAAAACAATGGAAACGCCATGGAAACACGCTTCCCCTGTGGTGAATAGAGCCAGAATCCCCCCATTGCTAGCCATCGTAATTTGCCTAAATTTAGGCTACTGTTTATGTGTGTATTTCACACTATGTTGAGGTAAAAATCGGAGTACAATGCTGTATGGATGTCATCATCACTAATCATCTGTATTACACTTAAAACTACTTCGTCTACCACCAACAATTTCTACAGTACATGGACAGCTATGCCCCCAGCTCKTACAAACAGGAGTTAGCATTTAGCAGAAATGTTTTCTAYACCCGAAAGGGAAACTTCTYAATATTATGTGGCGAAAACAGCCAAATACATCCAAATCTGATTTTTGTAACCACATTGTGGGCCTGWTAGAACACATAAATCACYAKGGATTTGACGACTACCCATTTAGTTAGATCAGCTTCGTTGCATCCACCACGATCTGTGTTCCATGAATCTCTTAATGCTCCATACAGTCAATGAATTTGGATGAATCGGTATCGGGGATACTTCAAAAGTTAATAGTAACCCCCAGAGAAAGAGAGACAGAGAGAGACAGGGGGAGAGAGAGAGAGAGAGAGAGACAGAGAAAGAGAGAGAGAGAGACAGAGAGAGAGAGACAGAGAGAGAGAGAAAGAGAGACAGCGAGAGAGCGATGAGGGGGAGAATGAGCAACGGGGAAATTGAAAGAGAATAAGAAAGAGAAGGATAAATTGAGAGGCATAAAGAAGTCATAAAGAGAATACACTTCAAATGATCTGAGTCATATACAGTACGTGGGTAAAAAAAGAAATAACGAAGAAAGAGTTCCAGCACTACAAGGACAAAAACACATTCTATATGATAGATAATAGGAAATGCTCTTTGATACTTTCACATGACAGGCTGGATAAAGTGAGAACGGTATGAACAATAATGAAGTAATTCCTGGATTATATAACACCAGGAGACACATTATTTCTCTCGATAGATAAATGTCTCCCTTTTCATGTTTCGTCTGATGAGGAAAACATGGTTAGGAATGCATGGTCAAATTGAGAGAGAAGATTGATACGCCACGTGCATTATTTGGTTACGCTTTATACCGATTTTTTTCCCCCGGCGGACTGTTTACTCGGGTATCTACTTTCAAATCACTTCACAACATGTTCATTACGTGGTCATTAGGCATAGCTATTAATTGCTATTTTTGTTTGGTCGGGATTCATTGAAAGAAGCACTGTTAAATCGCGTACCATTTGATAGCAGGTTACCAATGGGGTTGGATTCTACGAGGCTAATACCATAGTCTAGTCCCCATTCGTCTAACACTGTTTCTTAGCAGTTGGAAACAGGACTCGAACATCAAGCCACGACCATAACATTTTCATCCAATCACAAGGCCCGAGCCCTGATGGTGCTCTAGTAGCGAGACAAGACGACAGGCTCATGTTATCTCGGAGTGCTATATCATTTCACAACTAGAGCCACCCGTCACTGGATTTTATATATGACAGCCTGCGTTCACACAGCCTGGTGGGCAGACGACTGCCTCGCCGCCTTGGGCTCCTGCTGTCAGAGTGCTGGGCGTCACCAGAGAATGTTATCTTTTTCTACGACCGCACACCGCTCCGAGTCTGCTTCGAGTCTCGACCCTCTTCACATGACTGCCAGCCGGGAGATGCACACTCTGAGCTGAATGCACTCTCGACACGTCTCGGTCATAGGTGAAAGGCGGTAGAGTCATGGAGCTCGCTGTTATTAATGTTTTATGTCATGAGAGAGAGAGAGAGAGAGATAGAGAGGGAGACGGAGAGAGTACGGAGAGAAAGAGAGAGAGGGAGAGAGAGAGAGGAGAGAGAGAGAGAGAAGAGAGAGAGAGAGAGAGAGAGAGAGAGAGAGAGAGAGAGAGAGAGAGAGAGAGAAAGAGAGAGGAGAGGTTTGAGGTAGAGTGATTGTGTTGTGTTTTTATGATCCCTGGAGTTTGACTTTTGACCTGAGGATTGGTGTGGACACAGACAGGACTAGATGTAGGACACACGGTTTACATTTCAGTTATGAATTTCATTTGGGCTTTATAAAAATCCCCCGGAAAAGCTTGGGGATTCCATGAGAGGTGTGCAGTGTTGCAGGTAAAATGCAAACCCCACTGACCAACAGCTTTTGGGGGGTATGCAATCTATTTATTTATTTTTTCACCTTTATTTAACCAGGTAGGCCAGTTGAGAACAAGTTCTCATTTACAACTGCGACCTGGCCAAGATAAAGCAAAGCAGTGCGACACAAACAACAACACAGAGTTACACATGGAATAAACAAAACATACAGTCAATAACCCAATAGAGAAAAAAAGTCTATATACAATGTGTGCAAATGAGATAAGATAAGGGAGGTAAGGCAATAAATAGGCCATGATGGAGAAATAATTACAATTTAGCAATTAAACACTGGAGTGATAGATGTGCAGAAGACGAATGTGCAAGTAGAGATACTGGGGTGCAAAAGAGCAAAAAAATGCATAACAGTATGGGGATGAGGTAGTTGGATTAGAGAAAGCGAGATGGGTTGGCAACCCCCACCAGTTACCCAAACCATTAACCTTGAAAGAAAGCTGCTCGAGAGACGCTCGGTACTCATGCCCCAGATACACACTTTTTGACACTTACAGTAGACATCAGTCTTGCGATCCGGTTCTCTARCGGCTATTTCTCCCTGAAGTGCTCACTTCCATACTCCCCCTGTGGTTTTAAAAGCATTGGAATGGTGCCAGTATTAGCAAGAGAGAGATTACATCATATTTCTTAAAGCAGTCGATTTTTCGTAAAATKCATGAGGGGCAGTGAAGTGAACGAGCGCACACTTAGGAGAGGTAGAGAATAAGAGCACCGCCGGGATATTCATTATAATACTATGCAAAGCCTTAATGCCGGAGTCTGTGGAATGACCTCCTCCAGGGCTGTGGCACTCCCACTAGTGGCAGCTAGGCTCAATTGTTAGCCATTCGATAGATACATTCCATTAACTAAGAAAGCGTACGGCAATTTCAGGAGGTCACGAGACGAAGCCCCCTAATTCAATGACKCAACTGCCATTTTGGCTCCAAAGATCRGCAGTCGAACGGTGCKATGGGTGACTATGMGTAAGAATAAAAAGAAGAAGAGGAGAGTTGGGTCCAGTCTGGATTGACGCCAGCCTCCATTTGACAAAGACCTACACGGACCACATAGATGTGTCTCTCTCCCTATGGTCAGTGCAGTGGATCAAATGGGATCAATGGGGCTTGAGGAATGAGGTCTGGAGAACGACTGGCGCTGGGTATTGATCGCTCCCGCAGGGTAAACATGAGGTACCGGGTTGATATTTTAGACAGTGGTCTGGTGCGGTTCATGAGGATATTAGTGCAGGTAATCAACTGGATTTTCAGGGAGTAAGTCATCTGAAACAGGAGAGAATGGTGTACGGGCCGATTACAATCCAACGAGCAGAGAAAAACAATGAGAGAGAGAGAGAAAGAGAGACAGAGAGAGAGAGAGACCGAAGAGAGAGAGACAGAGGACAGAGAAGAGAGAGAGAGAGAGAGAGAGAGAGAGAGAGAGAGAGAGAGAGAGAGAGAGAGAGAGAGAGAGAGAGAGAGAGAGAGAGGAGAGAGAGAGAGAGAGAGAGAGAGAGAGAGCAATTTGCAGGAACAAAATTCTCAGTCCCACTGCATGTTGAGATTATCTTCTCCAATTACCTCAGTACAAAGAGGCAGCGGCCCCTCTATTAGGAAATACAGCCCAGAACTTCCCCAGCCTCTCAGCACCATATTAGCATAGTGGCGAGATAAAGTCCGCCTCTGTTTACATTTTACATAGTGTCGAAATCAAATATTTCCCTGTTTGACTCCGAGGGAGGGAAATCGCATAAATCCCGCAATTGGGGCACCGCATGTCCTTTGTCTCGCCCTTCGCAAATGTACTTTGTCTCGGTCAGAATATACACTTGTTCCTGTGAGAAATACAAGGCCAGACCAGTGATGTTATACAGTGTTTAGTGGAATTTTTCTGTGGACTGTGAATATCGCACATTGGTTTCGTCTCCCAGGGGTTTGCTAACAGCATCGAAGTGGTGCTTTGTTGAATTCCGAGTTTTTCTCTGCGTTGGAAGGTGCTATGTAGCAATTGATCAATACTTTTGAAATATGAGAATATACATGACATAGGTTAGGCCTACTGCTYTGATACTTGATTATAAACCCACATTTTTATTTTACAGAGGTGTGAAATTTTGCTATATTGTTTGTGTTTACAACCACTGAGAATCTCATGGCAGGTCTACTAATATGTTGGACCTCAGCGTCTGAGGTAATCTTCCCGTTGCTGTGTTGTATTCTACTTTGCTGCTCAGCCTAAGGGAAGGATCATTGCGCGTGGTGGTGTTCAGTCGATGTGCTCAGTGTCCACTCACTGAGTCCCTTGGGCACTTATCTTTCCCTCGCTCTCTSTCTCCCTCCACCCCCTCTCCACACACCTCCTCTGACAGAGACAGATTCCATTAACCCTACCAGTGAATTGTCCTTAACTCCAACTTGCAGAGGAACACGCAGAGAGACAGCCAGACACGTCCCTTTTTTTTTCTCTCTGTTTCTGTCGTCATGCGAGTTTTCTGCTTCCGTTACATTTTGTGACAGCCAAGTCAGCGGTGTAGGAAAACTGTGGAATAAAAGGCCTCATGACAAATTGACAGACGCATTCCCCCCAGGATAAATTATTATTACCCATTTTTTTCTCGCGCTTTTGATACTGTTCTCGT
This sequence comes from Salvelinus sp. IW2-2015, assembly GCF_002910315.2. Classification (NCBI taxonomy): domain Eukaryota; kingdom Metazoa; phylum Chordata; class Actinopteri; order Salmoniformes; family Salmonidae; genus Salvelinus; species Salvelinus sp. IW2-2015. The sequence goes on along the minus strand of NC_036873.1, from coordinate 8,687,689 downwards.
TTGCTGGAGCTTTAGCCTTGGTAAAGACCCCTGTGGTAGTCCGTGGCATTATCATTACCCTTCCATGTTTATCATTACCCTTCCATGTTTATCATTACCCTTCCATGTTTATCATTACTGTTCCATGTTGAATTACGGAGGGATAAGATTAGCATTACATTTTGAGTGATGCAGCGGGCCTACGTAGTAAGGGAGGCTTGGGGTTTGGGGTTCGCCTCAAAACCCTCATCTCTTTTGGGATTAATTTAGTCTCATGCTGGGGATGATCTCGAGCTGGGCTGCATGCGGTGCCCGACCTCAAACTGAGCACTAACTCAGCCACTTTTATTTGCAATTATGTTCTGCCAACCTCGTGACACACTTTTACACTTTTCCTTCCTTCCTTTTTTTTCTCTCACTGTCCATGATGAATGGTTACTTGCTTTTTAGGATAAATGACAGGTCAATGATTAATAGTACACTCTCTTTCGCTCTTCCYTTCCGCCCCCGCTTTCGCTTCACACGTGCTCACTCTTCTGTTCTCTCCCTCCCTCTCTTCCTTTTACTCAGGGGTATTTTTTTTTTCTATACCTGGGTTAGCCCCATCAGCATATTCCCATAAATAAACGAGTGGAGCGCAGGGGAGAAGCGTGGCCCAGAGGCAGGGCAGTGGACATGTGCAGGAGAAAGGGATTGGAGGGAAGAGAGGGATGGAGGGAAGAGAGGCCAACTGCTCCAGAATAGAGTGTGAAGGTGACTGTGGAAAGACGAAGATGGAGACATGGAGAAAGAGGGAGATGGTAGGAGAGGAAGCTACATTAGAAACTAGGAGACAGACAGACGGATTGATATGGAGACAAAAATAGAAGAAGAGAGGGGATAGAGATTAAGATGAAGGAGGAAATAGAGAGATTGCGAGAAGGAGGTACCAAGAAGGGAATGATAGGACAAAACAACAAAAGATGACTGTCAAAGGTTTACAACTAAGAAGTTCAAGCGTCAACAAAAAATCGATCCGTGAGAAAGACAGGAAGGAGTGCTAGAGGAAAGGAAATGAAGGCAAGAACATCAACAACAAAAAAAGATGGAGGGATGAGAGCAGGAAGAAGAGAGGAGGGAAGGAGGAGAGGGGAGATGAAGAGACAGTGTGATCTGCCTGGGTGGCGTGGCCAGTGCCCGAGGGCGGTGCCGTCTTGTTGTGGTTAATGAGGCAGCGTTGCAGGTAATTAGCTCTCGATATGGCGTTATCAGTCACCGATAACAGGACGCTTCATTATGCTCAACCCACCTCTCATCTCTGCCCAACACACTCCCCGAAAGGCAAAGCACCTCATAGACACAAACACACATCTGTAACTACAAAACAACCTTACGCACAACATCAGTTTCGGCTGTGTCTTCTTATTTGCGAAGACATTTCTCCCACCAAAAGAATCCATATTTCCACTTGAAAAGCACTCAAACATTATATGAGGCACAATAACCTCATGAAAAACCAACAAGAACTGGGCTTGGCTTGTCTTTGCACCGCAGCCTTGAGGCAAGAGTGAGGCYGCGAGCTACAATAGAGGATTTCCACTTTAGTAAACATTTCATTGCCAAGGTCCACAGTCCACCGGGAGCTGACTGGTGCGTGTAATGTGACAACATTATTGCGACCCCCATTTCTTTTTCAGGTGGAAAGGAGGGTGTTTTCTCGCTCTTCAGAYGGCAGAATGCTAAATAAGGGCTTTGGTTGGCCGGACTAAGCATATTTGAGCGTGGCGAGGTTCGAATAGCGTTGGGAAACAGTTCACCTGCAAAGAGCTGCCTTACTGCGCCAGCGCTTGGCAAGAAAGGGCGGTATAGAACGACAGTGCGGTAGAAAAGGTAGGATAGAGAGGTGGTTCCAAAATGTTTACCCTCGCTGACTGGACGGTAAGACAAATGAACATTTTGGCAGCCCACCAGTAGGCTAGTGCAATTTTCCAGAAGAAGAAAAGTCTGACCTTCTGCATACTTATCTATCTCACATTCTACTACGTTGATGAAGGTCACCTGAGCAAGGACTTATATGAACTGAAACTTGCACTGACATCATGTATACCTTTCTGCACCGTAGCACAGTTTAGTCGGTTGCGCGGGAGCCTAGATTCCCATGCCTCCAGCCTACTTTATTACACTGATGCCTAGGTAGCACCTCAAGGACCAACACTGGTCCACAGACCACCATTTGGGAAGCTCTTTTAAGACATATTGTACCCTCAAACAATATGAGGGAAACAAAGTTGTAGCAGTGGCGAAGCAAGGACAACCACGTTTCGGACAGTGTAGCAAGGAATACAACGTTGGAACAGTGACACTTAGGTGAACTCTGTAGAACGCTGCAAGAGAGATGAGTTTGGAGGAGCAATAGAGTCATCCACAATAGCCAGGTAATTGCAATGATTGTAACCTGAGTGTTAAGAAAAAGGACACGCTCAGTGCTTAAGCCCATCAAAGGTCTACATTAACACARGTGGGCTTGTGAACCGGTGACTCGAAGGAAAGGGTTCCCCCCCGAAAGATACACTGAACGTTTTCATTGTTTGCGCACAACCTATACATGACTACCCTCCAATGTCATTTCAAAACAGTGACTCGGTCACGCGTCTCAAAGTCGAATCCAGACATATTTAGCGAGATAATCACCCTTCTTATTGTATAATCCGGTGAGGCAGAGGAGGCGGGAAGGTAGAGGGGCAGGAGGGGAGTTATACTCCTAATTTATATCAATCAACACGTCCGAGCCAAACTGTAACAACTGGTCAAAAAAAAGTGTGAAACTCTCTCTATTTCTAGCTGCATATTGAAGGTAAGGAGGATAGAGGARGGGGAGGACGTCAAGGGCTGTTGACCATTGGCCAAATTGTGCTGGTATTTGTTTACTCCAATCGATCGGCTAATCAATCGATACATTTGTCCTTTCGTCAATGGGGCTTAATGTCYTGTAGCCCTCTTTGCATCTTATCRAGAGAGTTTGGGCAMTTCGAAGTSTACAGTCTGAATGGAAAACAACAGTCTATCAACAATTACTGGTGGTGACAAACAGGAACCGACGGACAGACAGGTACCAGGACAGAAGGCYCTGAAATGACAACCACACAGGATATTGCTCGTGTGGGACGCGAGATGGCGGTGAATGGTGGGAAATGCCAAGATGTAACCATTGATAGGAGGATGACAGGGCAGCCGGRYGACGAGACAATCCACCCGTCTCCCTCTCCTCCTCTGGCTCCCCCAGCTCCCCCCTTCCCAAAAAAAGGTAACGAAGGGGAGTCTGATTTCTGAGTCGTGACACAAAATCAGTGGTGGAGATCGATAGGGAGAGGAGGAGGCAGCCAGGCCTATTGTACCGTGGGTTGTTTAAGACATTGGACGAGAAGAGAGTAGCTGAGCCATCTGGACATTGATCTGCATTCGACAGCAGATGAACAGCAGGGGAGCAGGAGGAATGACCAAAAYAAACATAGGGGAAAAACACTGAAGAGAAAAAAACGACAAAAGGATGAGGCCCTCAGATAACCAGTTCTGGATCACAGCCAGTCTATGAAATCATCTGCATTACCTCTGCTTTAACTCCCCCCCTGTCCACCGTCCACCGTTTCATTATTTAAATTAGCGGGTTCAGGATCTGAAATTGCTCGTATCGGCTTGYTGATTGACAGCGATTGGCCACTGAGGGAGCAGCTCATGCTGTCTCTATTGGCTCACGTAGAAGTGTGTCTGTATGTGTGTMTGCGTGTGWTTGTTTGTTTACCCTGATATTTTGCTCATTCAAGAGAAAAGCTGTTCTTGAGGCAAACAATAGTTAGGCCTATTGTTAACTATGAATGCACCACCATGGAAATTGTAGCAATTTAGCTGTATGRGTGCGCAAGCAACTCATTGTCTTAGAATCCATTTTGTACAGTGGAGGCTGGTGAGGGGAGGACGGCTCATAATYACGTCTGGAACGGAGCGAATGGAACGGTATCAAACTACAGCACGTGTTTGATGTATTTGATACCATTGCACTGATTTCGCTCCAGTCATTACCACAAGCCTGTCCTCCCCAATTAAGGTGCCACCAACCTCCTGTGATTTTGAACAACAATTATATTATTTGGCACTAACTACCAAATACCAGCCAACTGCTCACACACTCATATTTCCAGTTGTTTTCAGTCATTCCCTGAACCAACTATGAGAGAGGAACAACTGTTAAGATAGGCTAGATGGCTGAAACACCCAGAGAGCTCGAGGAGTTAGTAGGGAGACCAAKGATGATCTATTATAAAGATAGCCGAGTGACTGCTCTAACAATGGAAATACATGTCCTCAATGATTGAAGGCAGGCGAGATCAGGTGGGAGCATTCTAGCCAATGAGAGGGCAGATACGGGTGTAAACAACAGGCACAACAAAGTCGTTTTTCCTCAAAGTTGTCGGAATGTATCCACTCAGTACATTTGTAACAGACTAAATATTTCGAAACTTCTATTCAATCAAATAAGCCTCACGTACTTGCTCGTAGACCTCCGTACGAAAATGGCTTATCTCACGCGGACAGATTTTTGGGGCGGAGTAAATCCTCTCGCTTCGCCTCTTCCTCTCTGGGGAGACAGCACGCTCGGAGCATTGCAATCAGTACACATCACATGCGTGCTGCTCGCGTGTCGCTTTCTCTCTCCTGTAATGGTGCCGAGGTGAAAAGGGGGCTCTGGTTTGCGCGGAGAGGCACATTAGGTTGTTTATTGTAATTTATAGGGCCTACCTGTTCTGCTAGTCTCATCTCATTATGATCTGTGGTCCCTAGGGAGGAGAATGCAGACTAACGGTGCCTTGTTGGCATGTGCCTCTGCACATCACATGCACTTATCAATATTCGTACAACGTATGTTCAAACGGGGGGGGCCCTAGGCGCAAATTTATGAGCATCTGAGATGGTCGGGGGTGTAAAGGTGTACTGTTTGACATGTCAGTGTCTGAGAGGCAGTCTTTCATCCCAGGCCCTGGTTCTGACAACACAGTGCGATGACAAGGCATTAATCTGTCTCTGAAATGTACAGCCATAAGTCTCTCTGTCTTCCTCTCGCGCTCTCTCTCTCTCTCTACCTCCCTCACTCTCTCTCTCTTCTGTATATCTCTCTCTCTTCTCCTTGGTCCCTTGGATACTTGTTATTCCTTCTCTCTCTCTGTCTGTCTGTCTGTCTGTCTTGTCTGTCTGTCTGTCTGTCTGTCTGCTCTTTGTCTGTTCTTGTCTGTCTGTCTGTCTGTCTGTCTGTCTGTCTGTCTCTGTCTGTCTTGCGTCTGTCTTGTCTGTCTGCTGTCTTGTCTGTCTGTCGTGTCTGTCTGTCTGTCTGTCTGTTCTTGTCCTGTCTGTCTGTCTGTCTTTCTGTCTGTCTGTCTGTCCTTGTCTTCTCTCCCTCTTTCCCTTCACCCTCTCCCTCTCCCTCTCCCTCTCCCTCTCCTCCACCTCTCCCTCTTCTCTCTCTCTGTCCTCTTCCTCTCTCTCTCTCTCTCTCTCTCTCCTCTCTCTCTCTCTCTCTCTCTCTTTCTCTCTCTCTCTCTTCTCTCTCCTCTCTCTCTCTCTCTCTCTCTCTCTCTCTCTCTATATTAAATTAGCATTTTTTTGCATGACGTAACAATGTACATATTGCCAAAGCTTACTTTGGAGATTTGCAAAAAGTAACATCATTTAATTAATAATATCAACTATATGTCAATGGGAACAACGTGTAAGTCACGAATCTATTTATAAGTTGTCTACCTATATCATCAGCATGTGACGTCAACCAACCTGATAATCTGGTTAAGAGCAATATCAGGTTAAATCTCGAATGTCTGTTAAAAGGGGTCTCTTTCTGCTAGTACGTCGATTCTCACATAAAACGGTCGAAATTTGCATGTTGTGACAGCGCGCCATAATGAGCACTCATAATCGAACTGATGGAACGCAAGACCCCACTGTGTGTCAAGTGATTCACACCTCAAAGAAATGCGGATCAATTATGGAGAAACTCTGTAACTTTTTGTGATGTGGTTTTTTTTCTAAGGTTTTGATCGAACGATTAACCACTTTGGGTCACAAAAGCAAATGATAAGTTTGCCGACGAAACGGTGTACTGTCAGTGATTGGGACCATAAGACATGAAATTAGCAGTTCATATTTTTCTTCTTTTGTTGCTTATGTTTGTGTTACCCCGGTAAAGTAAAAGTAGTTTGGAACTAATTCGGTATTACATGTTGTGTGTGGGTGTGTAATTTTTGGGGTTTTAGATACATTTTCGTCTGGAATGACGGATTGTTGGGAACTTGGGGTTTTTAATGTGGTGATGGGGATTTGTCTTATACAGTCA
>NC_036873.1:8661441-8681327 GCF_002910315.2 Salvelinus sp. IW2-2015 | reverse complement strand
GTGGGTAGTGGGTCGATGGGGTAGTGGGGTAGATGGGGTAGTTGGTAGTGGTGGTAGTGGGCTAGTGGGGTAGTGGGTAGTTGGGGTACGTGGGGTAGTGGTGGTCGTGGGGTAATGGGTCCGTTTGGGTCGTGGGGTATTGGTGTGTGGCGGAGTTGGGTCGTTGGAGGTAGTGGGTCGTTGGGAGTTGGGGTAGTTGGGTCGATGGAGTAATGGGTCGTGGGTCAGTTGGGGTCGTTGGTTGTAGTCCGTAGTGGGGTTATGGGTCGTGGGGTAGTTGGGCGTGGGGTAGTGAGGGTTAGGTGGTAGTTGGGTAGTTGGGTCGTGGAGGTAGTTGTAGTGGGGCGTCGTGGGGTAAATTGGTCTGTTGGGGGTAGTTGGGTCCGTGGGCTAGTTGGGTCGTGGTAGTATTTGGGTAGTGGCGGTATTTGGGGTCGTGGGGTAGTTGGGTCGTGGGGTAGTGGTAGTTGGGGTGTGGCGGGACAGGTAGTTGGTAGTGGTCGTGGCGAGTGGGGTTGTTTGGTTAGTGGGGTAGTTGGAGTCGTGGGGTAGTTGGTAGTGGGTAGGGTTGTAGCGGTAGTGGTAGTTGGGTTAGTGGGGTCAATCGTGGGGCCCTAGTGGTTAGTTGGTAGTGGGGTATTGGTCGCGGGTAGTTGGGTCGTGGGGTATTGGGTCGGGGGTAGTTTGGTCGTGGAGGTAGTGGGGTCGTGGGGTAGTGGGTAGTTGCGTAGTGGGGATAAGTTAGGGTGTGGGGTGTTGTTAGTGGGTCCGTGGTGGTAATTGGTCCGATGGAGTAGTTGGGTCGTGGGTATGTGAGGTCGCTCGGGTTAGTTGGTAGTGGTGGGGTATTTGGGGTGTGTAGTGGGTCGTGGGGTAGTTGGTAAGTTGGGGTAGTTTGGGTCGTGCGTAGTTGGTATGGCCGTGGGCAGGGGTATTGGTAAGGGGGGTAGTGGGGTCCGTGGTGAGAAGGTGACGGCCCTAGATTGTGTTGGGTTGGAAGGTTGAGTTGGTAGTTGGGTAGTGGTGTCGATTGATTGGTCTAGTGAGCCTTGTGCGCGCTAGTCTCGGTGCCGGGTGGCGCGGGTAGTGGTGTATGTGACGACGGTTTGTGGCTTGTGTAGGGCGCGTAGTTGAAGGGTCTGTGGGGTAGTTTGGTCGTGGGGGTGATGGTGGAGTTGAGGTCCTAGTAGTGGTTTTGTAGTGGGTAGTTGTAGTGGGGTGTTGGGGTGCCCTTGGGCGTAGTTGGTTAAGTGGGTCCGTGGGGTAAAATTGGTCGGCCGGGGTAGTTTGGGAGTGGGCAAGGTTGGGCGGAGCGTAGTTTGTGGCCGTGGTATAGTTGGGTTAGAAGGAGGTGTAGTTGTCGAGTGGACGTTATTGCAGAGATAGTAAGTGCGTCGTGAGGACGGGACGGAAGAATCTAGAGTAGGTCTGGTAGTTGCAGTATTTGGGGTAGTTGGGTCGTGGGGAGTTGGCGACGATCCTTGCTCGTGTGGGTGTGGGCCGAGGTAGTTGGTAGACACGGCATAAGTGGTGGACCTGTTGGGTCCGTGGGTAGTTTATCCAAGTTGGGGTCGCTGGGGTAAGTGGGTAGGTTGGTAGATAAGGTCTATAAGTTCGTGCGCGGTAGTTGTAGTGCAGGTTAGTGGGTTGATGAGGTAGGGTTGGTAGGTTTGGGTATGGGGTCGTGGCGGTGACCTTAGCCTGGCGCAGAACACTGGTGGTGCGCCTAATCACTGGCCGGACGTGTGCTAGGTCGCGCATAGGTTGTAGGTTGGGCGGGGGTTTCATGTCTAGTGGCAGGCGGTTCTACGTATCGTGCAATGGGTAGTATGGAGTTTAGGGTAGTTGGGTCGTCGGCCCGGTAGTTGCGTGGGAGCAGTGGGGAGCTCGTTGGCCGTGGGGTAGTTGGATAGCGTTGGGTAGTGGGGTAGTTGGGTGGGTAGTGGTAGTGGAGGTAGTTTTGGGTGTGGGGGTAGTTGGGTAGTGGGGTAGTTGGGTCGTGGCCCGGTATTGGGTCGTGGGGTTAGTGGGTAGTTGGTAGTGGGGTTAGTGGTCGTGGCGGTAGTTGGTCAGTGGGTCGTGGTGCTAGTGGGTTAGTTGGTATGTAGGTGGGGTAGTTGGGTCCGTTGGGGTAGTTGGTAGTGGTTGTTAGTTGGGTTGTGGGAGTAGTTGGTAGTTGGTAGTTGGGGTCTGTGAGGCTAGTGGGGAGTTGGTCGGTGGGGTAGTTGGGTCGTGGGCTAGGTGGGGTAGTTGGTCGTGGGGTAAGGTTGGGTCGTGCGGTCAGGATTGGTCGTGGGTAGTGGTAGTGGGGTAGTTTGGGTAGTGGGGGTAGTTGGGTCGTGGGTAGTTGGGTAGTGGGGAGTGGGTCGTTTGGGGTAGTGGGGTGTGGGCGGTAGTTGGTAGTGTGGGGTAGTGGGCTAGTGGGTAGTGGGTATTGGTAGTGGATGGGTAAGTGGGGTCGTGGGCGTAATGGGGTCGTGGGTCGTGGGGAATGCGGGTCGTGGGGGTTGGTCGTGGGGTAGTAGGGGGTCGTTGGGTAGTTGGGGTAGTGGGTCGTGGGGTAAAAATGGTCGTGGGGTAGTTGGGTGCTGGGGTAGTAGGTACTATGGGTAGTTGGGCGTGGGTAGTTGGGTCGTGGGTAGTGGGTAGGTGGTAGTGGGGTAGTTTGGGTCGTGGGTAAGTTGGTAGTGGTCGTGGGAATTGGGTTCGTGGGTAGTTGGGTCGTGGGGGTAGTTGGGTCGTGGGGTATATTGGAGTGGGGGTATTTGGGCTCGTGGGTAGTTGGCGTCGTGGGGATAGTTGGGTAGGTTGGTGGTAGTTGGGTCGTGCGGGTTTAGTTGGTCAGTGGGGTCGTGGGCTAGTGGGGTAGTTGGTAGTGGGGTAGTTGGGTCGTGGGGTAGTTTTCGTAGTGGGGTAGTTGGGTTGTAGGGTAGTTGGTAGTTTGGGTAGTGGGGTCGTGGGCTAGTGGAGTAGTGGTAATAGTGGGGTAGTTTGGAGTCCGTGGGTAGTTGGGTCGTGGGGTAGTTGGTCGTGGGTTAGTTTTGGTCGTGGGGTAGTTGGGTCGTGGGGTATGGGGTTAGTTGGTAGTGGAGTAGTTGTGGTCGTGGGGTAGATGGTTAGTGGGGTCGTGGGTAATTGGTTCGTTGGGGTAGTGGGTCGGTGGGGTAGTTGGTTGTGGGGTAAGTTGGGAGTGGGGGTAGTTGGTGTTCGTGGGGTAGTTGTAGTGGTGTGGGTAATCGGCGGTCGTGGGGTATTGGTAGTGGGTAGTTTGGGTCGTGGGGTAGTTGGGGTCGGTGGTAGTGGGTAGATTGGGTAGTTGAGTAGTTGGGTCGTGGGGTAGTTTGGTAGTTGGGGTCGTGGGTAGTGGGGTAAGTTGGTAGTGGGGTAGTTTGGGTCGTGGGGGTTAGTTGGTAGTGGGGTTAGTTGGGTTGAGTGAAGGTAGTGGGTAGTTGGGTTTAGTGGGTCGTGCGGCTAGTGGGGTAGTTTGGTAGTTGGTGTTGGGTCGTGGAGGTTAGTTCGGTATCAGGGGTTTAGTGGGTAGTTGGTAGTTGGGTTAGTGGCGTCGTGGGGTAGTTGGTAGTGGGCTAGTGGGGTAGTTTGGTCGTGGGTAGTTGGATAGTTTGGCGATCTTAGTGGGGTAGGTTGGTCGTGGGGTTAGGTTCGGCTAGGGGGTTAGTTTGGTCTGGGGTAGTTGGTAGTGGGCTTAGTTGGGTCGTGGGTTAGTTGGGTCGATGGGTAGTGGCGGTAGTTGGTAGTGGGGTAGTTGGGTCGTGGGGTAGTTGGTAGTGGGTCGTGGCGCTAGTGGGGGTAGTTGTAGTGGGGTAGTTGGTCGTGGGTAGTTTGGTAGTGGGGTAGTTGGGTTTGTGGGGTAGGTGGTAGTTGGGTAGTGGGCGTCGTGGCTTAAGTGGGGTAGTGGTCGTGGGTAGTTGGGTCGTGGGCTAAGCTGGGATTAGTTGTGTGGGTAGTTGGGTCGTGGGTAGTTGGGTCGTGGGCTAGTGGTAGTTGGTAGTTGGGGTAGTGGGTCGCGTTGGGCTAGTGGGGTAGTTGAGGTAAGTGGGGTAGTATGGGTCGTGGGGTAGTTGGGTCGTGGGCTAAGTGGGTAGTGGTAGTGGGGTCTTGTTCGGTAGTTTGGGAGTTGGTAGTGGGGTACTGGTAGGTGTGGTAGTTGGGTCGTGGCTAGTGGTGGTAGTTGGGTCCGATAGGGGTAGTGGGTCGTGGGCTTAGTGGGGTAGTTGGTCATAGGGTAGTTGGTCCGCTGGGTAGTTGTGCGCCGATGGGGTAGTTGGTCGTGGGGTAGTTCGGCTCTCTCGCTAGTTGCGGTAGTTAGGATCGTCTCAGTTGGGTCCGTGGCCGGTAGTTGGTGTCGTGTGGTTACTCCGGTAGGTTAGTAGTGTGGTAGTTGGTCGTGGTGGTAGTGTAAGTCGGGCGGGGGTTAAATGTGTCGCCGGGGTAGTGTTGGTCTCGTAGTCTCAGCTCTCGTGGAGTCTTGGCGTAGTAGCGCAGCTCAAGTGGCACCTGAAGTGTAGGGGGATAGTGGTAGTTGGCGTGGCAATGGGGTAAGTTGGTAGTGGGGAGTTGGGTCGTGGGTAGTTGGGTCGTGGGTTAGTTGCAGGTCGTGCGGTAAGTTGGTAGTTGGGGGTAGTTGGGTGTGGGTAGTTGGGTCGTGGGTGCACCTGGGTAGTTTGGCTGGAAGGTTGAGGTAGTTGCGGTAGCTCTTTCAAGGTTGGGGTCGTGGGGAAGTGGTTGCAGGGGAGTGGCCGGTGGGTAGTCGGTCAGTGGGCTAGTGGGTTAGTTTGTTAGTGGCGGAGAAGTCAGTGGGGTCGTGGCGCGAGTGGTCGTTGAACGACAGGTGTTGGGCGATCGCAGGTCAGTTGTAGTGTGAGCGGTAGTTGGGTTGTGGCGGTATGTTGGGTCCGTGGGCCTAAGTGGTGGACAGAACCCATACTCTTTGGACGCTGGGTTAGTTTGGAGGGATAGGGCTAGTGATGTTGATCGCTGGGAAGGAGGGTAGTGAGGGGCGGACGGAAGGTAGTTGGACGTGGGTAGCTCTGTCGTGGGCTAGGCGGGAGTTGGATCGGAGCGGAGGGTAGTAGGTAGTTGTGCGGTAGCATGGACGGTAGTTTGGGTACGTCGGAAGCGGATATAGGATGTAACGGTAAGGAAAGTACAGTGGAGGTAGTATTGGTCGTGGGGTCAAAGCGCAGCAGACATGAAGACTAGAGAGTGATATATGGAGGAGTAGTATGGGTCGTGAGGTAAGTTGGAGAGGGTCGATAGAGTCGATGAAGAAGCGGTCTGGGGTAGCGTTGGGTCGGTGGAGTATATGGCTGGGTGGTTGGCAATAGTTGGACATATATGAAGGTATGAGGGCTTAGTGGGGTTAGTGGGGCTCAGTTTGGTAGTCTGGGTAGTTTCGTAGGATACGGAGTGAAGGTAGTGGGCGCTAGGGCGGTAGTTTGGTCGTGGGGAGGGTAAGGTTGGGTAGTGAGGGTAGATTTGGTCGTGGGTAGTTTGGATAGTGGGGTAGTTGTGGTCGTGGGGTAGTTGGTTAGTAGGGCTAATGGCGTAGGCGGGTAGTGGGTCGGAAGGGTAGGTTAGTAGTGGCGGTAGTGGTCGTGGGGTAGTTGAGTGTGGCCACAATATTACCGCTCGTGTCGCACTAACGTCCTAGCGCTCCTGCTGCCGCGCGGTAGTTGGTCGTGGCGTGTAGTGCGGGTAGTTGGGGAGTAGTGGCTGGTTAGTTGGAGTCGTGGGGTAGTTAGGTCGCAGTGGGGTCGATTTGCGTATGGGGTAGTGGGTAGTGGGGTCGTGCGGCTAGTGCGCGGGTTAGGTTGGTATGGGGTCGTTGGTAGTGGGGTAGTTGGTGTGTGGTAGTTGGTTAGTGTGGTTAGTTGTAGTTGGCCGGTAGTTGGTAGACTGGAGGTAGTGGGTCGTGGGCTAGTGGGGTCGTTGGTAGTGGGGTGCGTTGGTAGTGGGGTAGTTAGTAAGGGTAGTTGGTAGTGGAGTGTAGTTGGCGGTCGCGTGGGCTAGTGTTGCGGGTAGGTGGTCGTGGGTAGTCATGGGTCGTTGGAGCTAGTGGTAGGTAGTTGGTCGTTGGCGGTTAGTTGGCGTCGTGGACGTAGTGGGTCGTGGGCTAGGGTGTACGTTGGTAGTGGGGTCCGTTTGTAGTGGGGTAGTTGGGTAGTGGGGTAGTGGTAAGTGGGGCGTAGTTGGGTCGTTGGGCTAGTGGTGGTCTTGTATTGCTGGGGTAGTGTAGTGGGGTAGTTGGGTCGTGGCGGTTAGTTGGGCTTCTGGGTCCGGGTAGTGGGGTAGTTGGTAGTGGAGGTAGTTGGGGTTAGTGGGGTCGGGGGTAATTGGGTCGTGGGGTAGTTGGGTCCGTGAGGTAGTGGGTCGTGGAGGTAGTTGGGTGTGGGGGTTATAGTTGGGTCGTGGGATAGTTGGGTCGTTGGCGCACGGTATGTTCGGTAGTGGCGGGTAGTTGCGGTTCGTGGCGGCGTAGTGCTGCGAGTTCGTGGCGGGTAGTTGGGTCGTGGGGTAGTTAGGCTAGTTGGGCTAGTTGGGTTGTGGCCGGTGTTGCGGTCCCCCAGTGGGCTCAGTGGCAGGTAGTCTTGGTCGGTGGGGGTAGTGGTAGTCTTTCGGGTAGTTGGCCGGTATTGGGTCGTGGGGTATGTGGTACGTGGGTGGTGTTGGTCTGGTGGTAGTCGGGTAGTGGGCTAGTGGAGGTAGTTGGGTTTTGGAGGAGTTGCATGCGTCGTGGAAGGTAGTTACGGTATAAAGTGGAGGATGAGATTTTGGTCGTGGAGACTGGTAGTTTTTGGTAGTGGAGGTAGTTGTTGGTTCGATGGAGGTAATTTGGGTCGTGGAAAACGACTGCCCTGGGTAGTGGGTTAAGGTTGTCGGTGCTAGTGCGACTAACTCAGAGAACAGACGGAGTGCTAGTTGGCGGTAGTTGGTGTTAGTTGGTGCTACTCGTGGGCACCTGAGTAGTGCGACCACGATTAATTTATACACGGTTAGTTGACGGTAGTCTGGGCATCGGTGGAGCGGGATAGTTGTAGTGGCGCTAGCGTGAGACGCGGTAGTTTTAGGTCGTGGATGGGGTGAGATTGTAGTTGCTGGTTCGGTGGAGAACCCCGGCTTGTAGTTGGGGTCTATGGCAAACCGAGGTAGTGAACGAATATACGCTGGAAATTAATAGGTGTAACAAGATGATAGTTTAGGTCGGTGGATTACGCAGAAGTAGGGTCCGTTAGGTTAGTGGGCATAGTGGCGCAGTGTCGATACGGTAGTTGCAAGGTAGTATGGGTCGTGGTGGTAGTGGTAAGTGGGGTAGTTGGTACGTGGGAAGTAGTGTGGGTCGTGGCTGGCTAGTGGGGTAGACATTCGGTAAGTGTACAATCACTGAGTAGTGAAGGTAGTAGGAGACGTCGTGGGCCTCTAGTGGAGGTAGTTTGTAGTGGCGGTCGCTATCAACTGTATTCTGTAATTGATGCAGAGTCAGAGAAGCAGCAGGTCGCCGATAACTTCATCACAACCTGTTCTACCTTTCACATACTGCATAGCTCCTCTCAGGACCTAGCAACATCCATACCATCCCTCAGCTAATAAAAACCCAATTCTTCAACACCAAAGTTCTCCCCTCATAACATATACCTCTCTCTTCTCTCTCATCTCTCTCTCAAGTCAATCTCAATTATCCAAGGGAGGCCTCTATGTGGCATGAGAACACAGAGACAAACAAAGTATAAGTAATGAAACTGCTATCATTGTGCCCTCAAAATCGCAAGAGCTGAAGGGTACACCGTATGGAACTAGATTTTGACCAATAGTATTACAAAGGAAGTGATAAGCTCAAAAACATCAGAAGAAAAAACCAAATACAAAGTTACCAGTGCTCCAAACATAGGTGCCGAACAAGCACAACAACTTGAGTCAGGCACCATACAGACCCAGCCCTATATTCAAAACAATAAGAGGACATGTGACAGAGATGTCATATCTAAAAGTCATATAATAGCAGTGTTTAATGTAACAAGTGGCCACAGAAATGGTAAAAGCACACAAGCTAATAAGCAAAAAAAACAATCATAAGAAAGTAAAACCTCGCGGTGGATGTAGTTGGAGTGGTGGATTTAGCCAGTCAGAAGTGATTGTTCTTCACTGGGTTGCCCTTTTCTTGTGGGTCAACAGATGGGATTTAACGAACAGAAATCTGTCTAAGCTTTTGACCAAAAATCCCATATAGGCGATGGCACCACTGTGGAATTTTTGGCATATCAACCCATTAGTATGGTAACCCATTGTTACCGTCGAGTTATTATCACAATAAAAAATGATTTGCGTTCGAAATTCTCTTGTGGATCTGTTATTGATAATCTGAGGAGATAAATTATGTACTCTATCGTAAGATATGGTCAATACAGTGAGGGCGCAGGAGGTTGAGGAGGGAGAGGAGGCGAGCAGTCAGTTTCACCACCTCATGATTTGGAGGCAAGATGTGGCACAAGTACGACATCTGTTATCTCAGTGAAGCACGAAATGTCTTGGAACCTAGCAGGCAGGAGGCGCTTTGAACTTGCAAATAGGCAGAAAGACTGATAGCTCAGAGACAATAAGAGAGAATAAGCGATGTACATAGGCAAGAAGATTGTACGACGTTAAGTATTAGGTACAGAAGTCACAGAGAGTCAAGAAATATTACTGCCAATGTAGGACTACTCTCTGTTTAGGGGCCAAAATGGCAGTTCTAGATTGCTGCTAGTTTTTTGAGTTTAATCTTGTGCACAGAAGGGATGGTGGAGCAGAGATAATAAATCTTGTAGTTTTCTCATGAATTTGGGGGGTCTAATTGTGCTAGTTGTCCTGGGGCTCTGGGTAGATGTGTTCGTGTTTGGATGAACAGACCCTAGACCAAAGCTTGGCTTAGGGACTCTTGTCAGGTTCATACTCTCGTAGTGATTGGCTTTGTATTGATGAAGGTGTTTGGAATCGCTTCCTTTTAGGTTGTGTTGTAGAATTTAAAACAGCTCTTTCTGGATTTGGAATAATTAGTGAGGGTGATCCCTAATTTGCTCTGCATGGCATTAATTTGGTGTTCACGTTGTACACGAGATATTTATTTGCAGAATTTCTGCACTGCAGATCTCAATTTGGTGTTTCCCATTTTTGTGAAATCATTGGTTGAGTGAGCGGACCCCAGACCTCACAACCATAAAAGGGCAATGGCTCTATGACTGATTCAAGTATTTTAGCCAGATCCTAATTGGTATTGTGAAATTTATGTTCCTTTTGATAGGCATAGAAGGCCCTTCTTGCCTTGTCTCTTCAGATCGTTCACAGCTGTTTGGAAGTTAACCTGTGGTGCTGATGTTAGGCCGAGGTATGTATAGTTTTTGTGTGCTCTAGGGGCAACGGTGTCTAGATGGAATTTGTGGTGCCTGGTGACTTGGACCTTTTTTGAAGAACCCATTAATTTGGTCTTACTGAGATTTACTGTCAGGGCCCAGGTCTGACAGAATCTGTGCAGAAGATCTAGTGCTGCTGTAGGCCCTCCTTGGTTTCTCTCTCTCTCTCTCTCTCTCTCATCTCTCTCTCTCTCTCTCTCTCTCTCTCCTCTCTCTCTCTCTCTCTCCCTCTCTCTCTCTCTGCTCTCTCTCTCTCTCTCTCTCCTCTCTCTCTCTCTCTCTCTCTCTCTCTCTCTCTCTCTGCTCTCTCTCCTCTCTCTCTCTCTCTCTCTCTTCTCTCTCTCTCTCTATATTAAATTAGCATTTTTTGTTGTTGGGCGGCATGACGTAACAATGTACATATTGCCAAAGCTTACTTTGGAGATTTGCAAAAGTAACATCATTTAAATAATAATAATCAATATTGTCAATGGGACAACAGTAACAACAATAATCAAGGGTTAAAATCAGCTCTGTCTTAGGTTCTGCTGTACGTTCGATCCACACATTGCAGTGTGCAACCACTGTGTGCAACTCAATGCGCTCATTGAGACTGTACTTTGTGAATGTTTTTCTAAGGTTTTGATCAATAACCATGGTCAAATAGTTTGCCACGGTGTACTGTCGATTTAGGGCCAGATAGCAGTTCATTTTTCTTTGTGCTTGTGTTTCCCGGTAAGTAAAGTAGTTTTGACTGTGTTGTAATTTGGTTTATTCTGATTGATTGGATGTTCTGGTCCTGAGGCTTCAGTGTGTTAGTAGAACAGGTTTGTGAATTCAGCCCTGCATGCTTTCTCTCTCTGCATCATTAAGGTGTCCAGTTGAGCTTATTTTTTAAACCTAAGTAATTGTAGTGTGTGCAGTACTCTATATATTTTGTACCAATTGAGAACATTGGTCTAATTCCCTGAGATATGCATCTTCTCTGTTAAATTATTATTTTTGTCTTTTTACGGTTTACTGCCAGGGGCCAGTTCTGTCAGTACTGCTCTAGCAGGTCTAGGCTCTGCTGTAGATATTGTGCTGTGGGTGACAGCAGGCACAGGTCTGGCATTTAACCTCTGAATTGTGGAGACTAACACCAAGGGCTAAAGATTTTTCTAGAATAGTGGTCAATTCGTTGATGTAAATATTGAAGTGCAGGGCTCTGATTACAACCCTGGCGAAGGCCTGGTTAAAGAATTATATTATTTTCTTCTTTCTTTCTTTCTTTCTTTCTTTCTTTCTTTCTTTCTTTCTTTCTTTCTTTCTTTCTTTCTTTCTTTCTTTCTTTCTTTCTCTTCTCAATAAATCAATCAAATGTATATTCATAAAGCCCTCCTGACATCAGCAGTTGTTACAATTCTCTCTCTCTCTCCCTCAGCATGTCTCAGAAAGGGACAAAAAAGGGAGGAGCGCCCTCACCCAGATCAAGGTAAGTGAGACCCACCCGCAAAGATAACGGTGATGACACAATGGCAAAGATGATAATGTTGACAAAGAGGAAGTCAGACCCTTTTGTCCTATTCTCTTTCTCTCCGTCCCCTAACAGCACGTCGTCAAACACCCCCCCGGCACAGGGGACGCCTGGGCGCTCCGGGCTCCGCCAGCCCAAGTCAGGAGAAAATAGCAACAGCTCCAAGAGTGGCAGGAGCCACAGCCAGGGCTCTGTAGCAGCCGTCTACCTGTCCTACCTCAACACTCTCTTTGGACAGGTCAGTAACACTGTCGCCTTTTTATACCTCTGTCACCTCCTGCCTCTCTCGCGTGCCAAATCAGTTGCACAGTGAGTTATGATCCAGGATCGAACGTTTAGACGTTTGACAGAAAAGCTGGGGTGGATTTACACTTTTGATGCAATGCAACCTGGACACAGATCCATAAACCAACTGAAAATGAACAACAACCATATTTCTCGCACCTCAATTCCCCTTCGCCCTAAGCTGACAACTCTATATCAGAGGATTGGCAACAACCACTACTCCATACTGACTCTTAATATAGGGGTCCTCAGCCCTCTGCTGTACTCCCTGTTCACCCACGACTGCGTGGCTTTGCACGAAACCAACTCCATCATCAAGTTTGCTGACGACACTACGGTTCTAGGCCTGATAACCAACAACGACGAGTCAGCCTATAGGGAGAAGGTAAGTGAACTGGCATTGTGGTGCCAGGACAACAACCTCTCCCTCAACGTCATTAAAATTAAGGAGTTGATTGTTGACTTCAGGTACCAGATCCACATCAACGGGACTGCAGTAGAGAGAGTCAGCAGGTGTCCACATCACCAAGGACTTGACATAAGACCAACAACACTATCGCTCGTCAAGAGGGCGCAGTAGCGTCTCTATTTCCTACGGCGGCTGAAGAAATTCGGCATGCCGCCCCGGGACCTCTCCAAATATTACTGCTGCACCATTGAGAGCGTCCTGACCCGTTGCATCATAGCCTGGTATGACAATTTCTCCGCCCATGACCGCAAGGCCCTCCAGCAGGTGGTGAAGARGGCCCAGTGCATCACWGGGACCGTGCTRCCGACCATCCAGGATATCTACTCGAAACGGTACCTAAGGAAGGCCCGCAGCCACGAGCTGTTCACTCCCATTGGGCAAACGGAGCATGAGGTCTGATACCAACAGGCTCAGGGACAGTTTCTATCTACAAACCATCAGACTGCTGAACACTTGAACTGGACTGACCACCTGCACTGACTCTCCACGCCCTCCACTCCCTCACTCACCTACACAGATATACACTCTTTCACACACACACGCACGCACGCGCACACACACACACATACACAAGCACACACACACGCTACACACACATCAAACTGACTCTTATTATGATTTCTAAATACTGCACAATTGAAACACTTTTCCTCCAATCACCCCTTTTCCCAAAACAAGTGTAAACATTGGACTATAAATTGTGCCTTTCTGTATTATACTGATGCTACTGAGCCATTTACTTTATGTTGGTATTTTTATATTTTATTACCTCTTATTGTTGTTCCATTGTAAAGAAGGAGCCTGTAAGTAATCCTTTTGTTGGATGCTGTGTACCATGTGTATCCTGTACACACGACTAATACAACTTGAAACTTGGAGCGCATAGAGTGTGTGTGTTCTGGTGGGAAATCGTTCATAGAAAACCAGACGTGACGATCACAAAGCACGAGGAGCACTTCGATAAAGCACAAACAGATTGACATCCAGGCTACCCACAACCCACTTTTCACAGCTAGCAGCCGTATCTCTACCACGACCCTTCCTTGGCACACTCTGCCCTTGCAGTGACATTGCCATAGAGTATTTGTTTTTTCTGTGCTTGGACACACACAGTGGGAAGAGGTTACTCCACCCCATAGCATTCTAATCCCTGCCTCGACTCGAGTATTAATAACGCCYTTCGCAAGGCTCACTGTCATCCTTCYTTAGCCATAATGAGAACAGAGKGAGACAGACAAACAGACAGATACCAAGATGAATATCTGCGTACCCGTTCTGCATGTGTCTACACTGACCGTCCATGTGTCTTCTTTGTCTGTTCGTATGTCGAACGGTTATAAAACACTTTGCTCCGCCGCCCCATGTGAAATCAAACAGATGGGAATGAACTGTTAAAATGGGTCTGTGTGTTGACTGTTGATTGGAGACTTGACTTTGGCACACTGTCTAATCGTCTCCGGATGAAGACATCAAATGAATGTGTGTTGACCTCGCCTTCGAAAATATGTCCCTGTGTCCGACGCGCGTACACTGTGCGTCAGAATCACTACAGTGAGCACAGGAGCACATAGCGTGTCTCTACGCCATTGGATACCGTATCGCTTTTACGATCCCTGACCATTTTGATAGGGTATTAATTGATTTCACATTGGCTAGTTGTTGTTTTATCATGAATAATCTTTAGAAATAAAAACAAAGATGGCATCCAATGTAAACAACAAATGATGCATAGTAACAGGGGGTGTTCAAAGACTAGGCTTCTACCTAAGTATGTCATCAAAGTAGAATTTTGGAGAGTGTGCAGTGCAGGTCCTTTACATTTGTAGAGTGACCTTAACAGTAGCCGAGATGAGAAACATCCTTTTGGCCTGAGTTCATTTTTCAATTTAACCTTAACCAGGAAGTATCATTAAGGTCAGAGGACCTCTTTCCCAAGGGAGTCCTGTGAATGCGTTGTGTTTGTGTCTGCTGCTGACCTTTAGCACGACCCTGCATACATTCAGCTTGACCCCGATACGTCTGCCGAAATGTGGTTCACATGTGTACTGTAGCATGTTTCCTTAGCCTCCTGTGTTTTGTAACGCTCGTATCCCACTTTATAGCYTCATCCTTACTGTAATGTCCATTGTGCACATTTATCTGTAGGCTATGCCAGCACACTTAATGTAGCGAGGATTTTTTATAGGGCGGCAGAGTCGCTAGCTGTTTGTACAATTGTCCTTGCTGAAATGTGCCACTCARGTACGCCATTGATATGTATGACAGCATACTTAAATGTGGCTAACATGTTTCGTATGCTAGAGAGGTGCAGAGGGGGTAGTTGGTATGTATCTATTGAGCTATCTGTACAGCCTGATCTCATAGACTAGARGTAACATAGTAAAKGTAAATCCGGGACTCSGACACTAGTATATGTTACATTTGGTATGGTTACATAACAGAGATGGTTGCTTAAGGCAAAAACTGAACTTGGGCGGATGGGTGGGCGTGTAACATGAACGTCTAGCAAGCCAAATGTTGCGATTTCGAATCTCATCACCGACAACTTTAGCATTTTAGCTAATTAGCAACTTTTCAACTACCTACTACTTTTTAGRTCCTCTAACCCTTTAACCTAACTCCTAAACTTAACCTTAACCCTAACCCTCAACCCTAACCGCTAGCCTACCAAACATTACCCAGCTAGCTAATGTTAGCAACCTAGCTAGAATTCATAACATATCATATGTTCAGCAAATTCGTAACATATTATGCTTTGGCAAATTCCTAGACATATTGTATGATTTGCAATTTCATAACATTCAATACAAATAGTGATTCATGCCATACGAAGTGGGTGATTGACATCCACAAATGAATACATGCCATACGAAACGTAACAGAGTTATCATACTAAATTGAGTATCTCGGATTTACATACAGAATAATACGAAATGCTCTGAGACCAGGTTGATCMGTATTTTACTGCAATGCAGCTTAGCCTTTGGGCATATCTTTGTGCTACCAAAATGCAGTGTTGTTTGTATGCTATATGTCATTCTGTTTCCACTAGCCTGTGGGGCCTGTCTATMTGGAAGAAGAATTCAATGTTATAAGTATCTTACGTTTTCTAAACTGGATCTACAATACTGGATCTACAATAGCCTATTTATGCTAAGGGAGTTGAGCTTTACTAGTATCTTGTCATTTCTAGCCTGTGTCACTGTAACAAAATAGAAAGACATGAAGCACAGTATCTATTTTTCTACTCAATAATACCGTCTGCATTCCAGTGGGATCCGCTCACTGTCTAGCATGCAGTTGTTTTCTATCCAGCCTACAGGCCTATCTGTGAGTCCAGTAAGATTCATTGACTTTAGCATGTTTCTCCTCCTAGTGTTCTGAGTACTGTGAAATGTCACTGTGCTCTGAGCTTTGCCTGGCCTCAAGTCCTCAACTGGCAGCTTCATTAAATAGTACCCGCAAAACACGGCTCAAGCTCAACGTCAACATGCAAGAGGCGACTCCGGATGCTGGACCTTCTAGGCAGAGTTGCAAAGAAAATCCATATCTCAGACTGGCCAATAAAAAGAAAAGATTAAGTGAGGCAAAGAAACAGACATTGGACAGAGGAACTCTGCCAAAAAGGCCAGCAACCCGAAGTCGCTCTTCGCTATTGACGTTGAGAACTGGTGTTTTGCGGGTACTGTTTTAATGAAGCTGCCAGTTGAGGACTTGTGAGGCGTCTGTTTCTCAAATAGACACTCTAATTGTACTTGTCCTCTTGCTCAGTTGTGCACTGAGGCTCCCATCCTCTTTCTATTCTGGTTAGAGACAGTTTTCCTCTGTTCTGTGAAAGGAAGTAGTAACAGCGTTGTACGAGAATCTTCAGTTTCTTGGCGAATGTAACGCATGGAATAGCCTTCATTTCTCAGAACAAGAATAGACTGATGAGTTTCAGAAGAAAGTGTTTTGGTTTCTAGCCATTTTGAGCCCGTAATCCACAAATGCTGATCGCGCCAGATACTCAACTAGTCTAAAGAAGGCCAGTTTAATTGCTTCTTTAATCAGGAAACAGTTTTTTCAGCTGTGGTAAACATAATTGCAAAAGGGTTTCTAATGATCAATTAGCCTTTTAAAATGATAAACTTGGATTAAGCTAACAAACGTGCCATTGGAACACAAGTAGTGATGGTTGCTGATAATGGGCCTCTGTAGATATTCCATTAAAAAGTAAGCCGTTTCCCAGCTACAAAAGTCTTTTTACAACAGTTAACAATGTCTACATGTATTTCTGATCAAATTTAATGTATTTTTAAATGAACGCAAACCATTTTCTTTCAAAAACAAGGACATTTAATAAGTCACACAAACTTTGAACGTAGTGTATATATATATATATATTATATTATATATATATAAATATAATTATATATATTTATATATATATTATATATATATATATATACTATAATTATATATATATCAGTGGGGAGAACAAGTATTTGATAACTGACGATTTTGCAGGTTTTCCTACTTACAAGCATGTAAGGGTTGTAGTTTTTATCATAGGTACACTTCACTGTGAGGACGGAATCTAAAACACAAATCAGAAATCAATTGTATGATTTTTAAATAATTAATTTGCATTTTATTGCATGACATAATATTTGATCACCTACCACCAGTAAGCTTCCGGCTTCACAGACCTGTTTAGTTTTTCTTTAAGAAGCCCTCCTGTTCTCACTCATTACCTGTAATTAACTGCACCCTGTTTGAACTCGTTACCCTGTATAAAAGACACCTTGTCAACAATCAATCAACAGATTCCAACCTTCCAACAATGGCCAAGACCAGAGAGCTGTGTAAGGACATAGGGATAACATTTGTAGAACGCCACAGGCTGGGATGGTGCTACAGGAAATAGGCAAGCAAGCTTGGTGAGAAGACAAAACTGTTGCGCATTTTAGAAAATGGAAGAAGTTCAAGATGAACGGTCATCACCTCGTCCTGGGGCTCCATGCAAGATTTCACCTCGTGGGGCACCATCAATATCATGAGGAAGGTGAGGGGATCAGCCCAGAACTACACGGCAGGACCTGGTCCATGACTGAAGAGAGTTGGGGACCCCACAGTCTCAAAGAAAACATTAGTAACACACTACGCCGTCATGGATAAATCTGCAGCGCATAACGCAAGGGTCCCCTGCTTAAGCCAGTGCATGTCCAGGCCTGTCTGAAATGTTTGCCAATGACCATCTGGATGATCCAGAAGGAGGAATGGGAGAAGGTCATGTGTGTCTGATGAGACATAAAATAGAGCTTTTTGGTCTACTCCACTCGCCGTGTTTGGAGGAGAAGAAGGATGAGTACAACCCCAGAAACACAATCCCACGTGAAGCATGGAGGTGGAAACATCATTCTTTGGGAGGCTTTCTGCAAAGGGGACAGGAAGACTGCCAGAACCGTATTGAGGGGAGGATGGAATGGGGCCATGTATCGCGGAGATCTGCCAACAACCTCCTTCCCTCGTAAGAGCATTGACGATGGGTCGTGGCTGGGTCTTCCAGAATGACAAAGACACGAAGCACACAGCCATGGCAACTAAGGAGTGGCTCGTAAGAAGCATCTCAAGGTCCTGGAGTGGCCTAAGCAGTCTCCAGACCTGAACGCCAATAGAAAATCTGTTGGAGGGAGCTGAAAGTCCGTATTGCCGCGACAGCCCCGAAACTGAAAAAGGATCTGAGAAGATCTGTGGGAGGAGTGGGCCAAAATCCCTGTGCAGTGTGTGCAACCTGTCAATGACTACAGGAAACGTATGATCCTCTGATATTGCAAAAAGGTTTCGTACCAATATAAGTTACTGCTTTTCTGATGTGTCAAATAACTTTATGTCATGCAATAAAATGCAAATTAATTACTTAAAATATACAATGTGATTTTTCTGGATTTTTGTTTTAGATTCCGTCTCTCATAGTTGAAGTGTACCCTATGATAAAATGACAGACTTACATGCTTTGTAAGTAGGTAAAACCTGCAAAAATGGCAGTGGTATCAAGATACTTGTTCTCCCCACCTGTATATATACAGTGCCTTTAAAGAAAGGTATTCAGAGCCAATATTTTTCATCACATTTTGTTACATTCAGCTCCATTCTAAAATGTTATATATAAAAAATCCTCATCAATCTACAGTAGACACAATACCCCACAATGACAAAGCAAAACAGTTTGGAGTAATTTTTGCTCATTTAAAAAAAAAAAACTTAAATAACACATTTACATAAGTTTGAGACCCTTTACTCAGTAACTTTTGTTAAGAACCTTTGGCAGAGATTACAGGCATCAAAGTTCTTCTTGGGATGACGGCTACTGAACGTTGGCACACGCTGCATTTGGGAGTTTTCTCCATTCTTCTCTACAGATCCTTCAGCTCTGATCGGTTGGATGGGGAGTGTTTGCTGCACGTTATTTCAGTCTCTCAGTCAGGCTGTTAGAAACGGGTTCAAGTCGCGGGCTTCTGGGCTGGGGCCACTTCAAGAAATTCAGAGACTTGTCCCGACGCCACTCCTACGTGTTTGTCTGGCCTGTGTGCTTAGGGTCGTTGTCCTGTTGGAAGGTGAGACCTTTCGCCCCGCTCTGAGGTTCCTGAGCGCTCTGGAGCAGGTTTTTCATCAAGGATCTCTCTGTACTTTGCGCAATTTCAATCTTTTCCTCGATCCTGGACTAGTCCTCACAGTCCTGCTGAAAACATACCCCTGCAATGATGCTGCCACCGACCATGCTTACACGTTTGGGGATGGTTCCAATGTTCCTCCAGATGTGACGCTTGGCATCAGGGCTAAAGAGTTAATGTTAGTTTCATCAGACCAGAGAATCTTGTTTCTCATGGTCTGGCGATTCTTTAGGTGCTTTTGGCAAACTCCAAGGGGTGTCATGTGCTTTTACTGTTAGAATGGCTTTTAGTGGGAACTCTACCATAAGGCTGAATTGGTAGAGTGCTGCAAGAGAGGTTGACTTCTGGAAGTTCTCACCCATCTCAGGGAATCTACTAGAGTTCTTAGAAACTCCTCATAAGGCCCTTCTCCGATTGCTCAGTTTGGCGGGCAGACAGCTTAGGAGAGTCTTGGTTGTTCCAAACTTCTTCTTGGGGATCTTCAATGCTGCAGAAATGTTTTGGTACCCTTCCCCAGATCTGTGCCTTGGCAAATCTGTTCGGCCCTCTACGGAACAATTCCTTGCTTCAAATGGCTTGGTTTTTAACCTCTGAAATGCTGTAACTGTGGGACTTATATAGACAGCTGTGTGGCCTTTCAAATCATGTCCAATCAATGAATTTACACAGGTGGGACTCCAATCAAAGTTGTAAAAAACTCTCAAGGATATCCAGTGGAAACAGGATGCACCGCTAGCTTCAATTTTGAGTCTCATAGGAAAAGGGTCTGAATACTTATGTATATAAGTATTTTCTGTTTTTTATTTTTATAATTTCTTTCCTTAAAAAAAAATCTGTTTCATGTTGTCTTATGGGTTATTGTGAGTAGAATTGCTGAGTGTTTAAAAAAATTTTTTTTAGATAAGGCTGTAATGTAACAAAATGTGAAGACCCATGGGGTCTGAATACTTTCATAAGGCATGTGACAGTGGCTGTGAAAAAGTATTTCCCCCTTGTAATTTTCTTACTTTTGCATTATTTTTTAATTACTGAATGTCATCAGCTCTTCAACCAAAACCAAATATGAGATAAAGGGACCTGAGTGAAAATAACACAACAATGCATATTATTTATAAACAAAGTTATGAACACCTAATGCCCTGTGA
The DNA here is from genome assembly GCF_002910315.2 of Salvelinus sp. IW2-2015. NCBI lineage: Eukaryota > Metazoa > Chordata > Actinopteri > Salmoniformes > Salmonidae > Salvelinus > Salvelinus sp. IW2-2015. The sequence goes on along the minus strand of NC_036873.1, from coordinate 8,661,876 downwards.
GAAACAAAGTAATTGCCCCCTTTAACTCAATAACTGTTTATGTCCCTTTAGCTTGCAATGACTCCAGACAACACTTCCTGTTTGTTGTTGATTCAGACTTCGCGTCAAGTGGAGGATTTTGGCCTACTCTTCCATGAGAACTGCTTTAATCAACGACATTTGTGGGTTTTAGCATGAACTTCTCGTTTCAAAGTCTTGCTACAACATTTCAATCTTGGATTAGGTTGGACTTTGACTGGGTCCTTTTCCAAAATTTCAGATTTGTTGCTATTTCAGCAATTTCAAATTGTGCTTTGGACCATTATTTGGCTCATGACCGCTTAGCTTCAGCTCACAGACGGATGGTCTGACTTCTCCTGTAGAATTCTCTGATACAGAGCAGAATTCATGGTTCTTAATATTAAGGCTAGTCGTCAGGATCCTGAGGCAGCAAAG
>NC_036873.1:8649955-8661416 GCF_002910315.2 Salvelinus sp. IW2-2015 | reverse complement strand
GTTAAGCTTCCTCTCAAGAGGTGTATAGAGGAATAAGGGTTAGGTTGAAAGGGCTGGATACGAGGTGAGAATCGTGGCAAGGTGTTAGGGCTGTATTCATGAGACATAGGGACTGATTAGTAACGAGGCGTTAAGCGTTTATTCATGGGCTGATGAAGAGCTTATCGCAGGTTTTAAGCATTGCTTCATTGACTGAAGTCTGGATAGGAGTAGTAGGGTTTTAGGTTAAGGCTGAAATAGTTTAGATGGGTCATTTTTAGGTGGAATTAATGAGGCTGATGAGTAGACGGGGTAGGTCTATTAAGGTGCGGAGCGTAGTAGAGGGTGTTGAGGCTTCTCATAGCTCTGAAGAGTAGATGGTGAGGTCTAGGTGTATGTTACGTAGTGTCCATGACTGAAGAATTAGAGGGAATTAGGTTAATTTACATAGGCAAATACGCCAACGAGTAGGAGTGGTAGGTTTTTAAGCAGAAGTGGCCGATTAGTAGTACAAGAGTCATTATGTGTGACGTTGTTATAGGAAGTGCTCACTCGAAGGAATGGCACCGTACGTTATGAGGGCGCAGGCGCTGTAGTGGGCAATAAAAGGTTTATATGGTCTTGAGCAGATGTGAGAGGGGTTTCAGGGTTTATCAGCGTATGCTGATTAAAGGCGTAGAGTCGTGCCCGTAGCTAGAGTTTAACGAGGGGGCGCTGGAATGGACTCCACCGAGGAAGGAGTAGGTTTGAGGCCAAGTAACAGGGATGATGAATAGAGGGGTTAGCCTTTAAGTCAGGACAGCGCTAACAGTGGTAGGAGAGTATGAGCCAGTAGGGTTTAGGAGGTGGCAATTAAGCGAACTGCTGATGACGTACGCCCAGGTTAGTCTTAAGGTTGAACTGAAAGAAAACGTAGACGGTTAGGTTACCTATAGCCCGCCGCGTAGAGGTGGCAAAGAATAGGGTCAATGTCTAGGCGAAGGTTTTAAGGCCGATTGAGTACGACCTGGATTATGAAACGTCTTACAACGGGCTGAACAGGGAGCCTAGACAAAGAGAGTGTTGGGGATTGTATGTGGGTCTTCTTTAACAAAAAGGCGGTCAGAAGACGAGACGTCCATGATAGGGGAGTAGAGGGGTGTTGGGGGTTGGTTTATGAAAGCGGGCTGAGTGCAGAAATAGAGGCGTGCGAGATGTGGTGAGGGTTTAAGTGTCGGACTTTCACAGGAGCGGCAGGGGTACCAGGTGTCATCACGTGCAAGAGAGGCTGATGATATTACGAGGCTTAAGATAGTGCCAAGTAGAACACCAAATATTGGCTAATAATAAAGTGGCTACTGGCGCCCCTGGATAGTATGATGAGCTCTTCACAAATGTTAATAGGTTAGGTTCACCGTCATAATAGAGAGATGTGGACAAATGAAGCGCAGTGAGGACAGAGTTCTCTGAGGGAGAGTCGCTTAAGCTGAATGAGAGTGGAGGATTAGGACTGTTTCTTTATGAGGCTGAGGTAGAGGGTTAGGCTTTTTAATGCAGGAGGGCTACAGAGGAGTAGAGGGTTAGGGTTTTTAACGCGCGCAGCTAGATGAAGGGGTAGTATGAGCGGGTTAGTGGGGTTCATTGTTCATGGTAGTGGGGTGGCAGATGTTCTGGTGATTGTAGAGAGGGGGCCGGGGATTTCTAGGTTTCAGAGCTGATGCCGTAGATGGTTTAGGCCTCTCATTTTAGTGCTCGCGCGAGGACGGGAAGTAGAAAGCCTGACTAGCATGCGGGGGTTAGTACTTAAAGGCCTGGATAGTAGACGGGTTAGTTTAAGGGCTGATGAGTAGGAGGTTAGGTTTTACGGCTGAGAAAGAGGTTAAGGTTTAAAGGCTATGCGTAGGGGTTAGGTTTAAGGCTGAAGAGTAGAGGGTTAGGTACAGGCTGATGAGGTAGATGGGTTAGTTTAAGCTGAAGAGTAGACGGGTTTAGGTTTAAAGGCTGATTAGTAAAGGTTAGGTTTAAGGCAGTCGAGTAGAGGGTTAAGGTTTAAGGCTGATGAGTAGAAGGGGGGTTTAAGGAGATGTTTAGCACTGCGCCCTTGATGAGTAGAGACCCAGGTGTTTGTGAAGAAATCCATATGCGGACACATTTTAACACAATTTGGGCGTGGCCTGCTGGAGGTCATTTTTGTTTTTTGCAGGAACTTCTGGCAGTTAGGCAATTTTCTCCACGGTTCTCGGTTGAGCACAAGTAGAAGGGGCGTGGAGTTGTTAGCGAGCAGGCTGATCGAGCTTAGAGGGTTAGGTTTTAGGCTGAAGAGTAGAGTGGTTAGGATGCTCCTTAGCTGGGATAGCGGGCAAGAGTAGACAGGGGGTTTAACGGTTTACCAGGCTCGCAAAGCGTAGTGGTGTCTATGCGTCCCCTCAATCGCATGTGCCGGACCTCAAGAGCTTAGATCCGAGTCTAACGCGCCTTCACTAAGTACGTCTGATGTCATACTGGCGAGCTCTGTCACCCTGTGAGCACTACGGGTTTCTACCGTGCTTAGCCCCTCCGCGACTATGCGTACTAGATAGACGTGAGTTAGCTTACGCTGTCTGATAGACAACAGCTCTAAACCCATTTCGGTAAGGCTTTGTGGACCAACAAGGACGTTTCAGAACGAAGTCGTGTATTAGGTTCTACTGAGTAGCCGAGTCATTCCCTGGAAATGGAACGTTTGCAAAAACTGAAGGCCTTACGGTTAATAGGGCGGGGAATGAGACCACATTGTATGTGGCACGGGTTATGGTAGTTGATGAGACGTCCAGGCCTGATAGCAGAGCCCATGCCCGTAAAGGGTCCAACTTAGAGGAAGTTGATTGAGCACAGAGCGCCTTGGAGGCGAGTTTACGCAAGAGAGTTGACCGGCTTTAGCGACAGGCTGACAGACGTTGAACAGGAAGGTAAAGGAGTTTCGTCATAGCCAGGGGACGGATCAAGGACAATAAGTCGAGAGGACACATATTGTTTGCGGGTTAGAGCCGTGTGGTGCAATCCCTTGTCTGTAGGTCAGAGCGCATCGTTGAGAGAATAACTGCACTCATCTCTTTTAGGCCCGTGAGGTGTTCTTGGAGAGCGGGCTACTCCTGCTTATGTGAAGTTGTCGCTAGCGCATAGGCTAGCAGGTGTGCAGTTTACCTCTTTCTGTCTGACGTTCTTATATGTTCACACAGGCTTCACAGCTCATGTGGATAGGAGTATAGATATATAGAGATGGCTCAGTCGTTTTTGAGGGTCGTTATCTTGTTGCCTCTATTAGTTGTGACACATTAGGGCAGGATGTGTGACTCCTCGCCTTTATGCGAAGTCGTTCTCAAAAAGCTTCGCTAAGTGTGAGTATAGAGACATTAGTGAATGTAAATATCAGTCTCAACTAGATGTTCTAAGTCTAATATAGTGCTGACAAATTGATTGATGGGATTTGGATGTGTCTAGGTCTGTTGTCCAAACTATATATGGTGGCGAAAAAATTTGAGATGCAGGGACTAGATGGGTGTAGATTATCAGCAACGGACAAAGGCCCCTTCAGCAATAAGGTCGAGGTTCCATACGAGAAATAGTGTGTTCTGATCGGTTGTTAGAGGAATTTAAAAGGACTAACTGAAGTGACAGGTGACCAAGCGAGGAGTTTATAGGCCGTCTGATCCATCGACAAGAGTCGCATACTGAACATCTTTGGAGAAAGCTTTGAAGTAGAGGCTGTCTGCTGATACCAAGGGGCTATTAATCTGAACCGGAGACTGATGACGATAGCAATAAGGTTTATAGGCCCCGAATCGATGATGTAGCAACTAGAGTGTTAGGCTTTAACGTCTGAAGGAGTGAGACTGGGAATGATGAGAGTTTTAAATGCGCACCGCAGCGAATATCTAAGTTCTAAGTCGAAAAGCACTCCAGAGGATAATAGGAGGTGTTGAGATCTAGGTTAACTAGGAGCACGATCAATGAGATGAGAGAGCGAAGTATACTGCTATTATTTGGGTTATAAAGCCCGAGCGTCGAGCGGGCGTAGAAAGGGTTAGGTTAGAAGCCTGACGTAGACATCGAGTAACGAGTGTTTAGAACGGTGTCTAAGCGGTTTAACAGATAGCGTCTGGATCGAATTTTCCAGAGTGCAGTGTACGAGGAGATCTGGCTTAGTTGTTAATTAGGGAGCCCCATGATGGGCGAAGCGCAGCAGAAGGTTTAGGGCGCTATTAGGACTGAAGTGGCTTGACGTGTGAGTTTTTGGCATCCATAATCGAGAATTAGAGCAGATGAGGTTAAAAGGATTATATAGAGTAGTGTTGAGAAGACGTTAGACTTTATGGAGTCGCTTACGTGATTTTAAATAAAGCGTAAGTTCCTCGCCTCACTGACGGAAGTCTTAAGGAGATGTGGTTTGGTTTCCGAGCCCGAGAGGCGCCAAGGTGTCCACTATTAGCTCTCTTATTTGCTCGGTTCGTGAGTAGTGAAAAAACAATAAGCGAAGGAGATGTTACTGAGGACACTTGTACTTAGAGTCTTACATGAGTCGTCAGATGAAGGTTCTAGTATTATATCGGCGTGTTATTTAGTCACTCAAAACGGCCTAGATAGAGAGATAAAGATGGATGGAAGTGTCACGAGTGACGGCCTTTCGATAAGTTTGTCTAATCAGTCTATACTACGTTCTCCGCAGATAGTGAGAGGTATCTCGTATGGGCAAGTAGCTTTAAGTATCTCAGTATGTAGATGATATCCTACAGCACAGATTTGACTAATAGCGCCGAGCAAGAAGTTGGTTAAACCGAGAGAGTGGTTTGTATATTCTCACACCATTCTTAGCTGATTGGAACATATAGCAGGGGTATAGCGTCTTTGTCAGAGCAAGATAATTGATTGACTGAGATGCTCGACCAGCCTTTAAGAGGGTGACGGCCACCCGCAGAGTATTAGGCTCTCTTATTCGATAGACTGAACACGTGTTAGCACATCTTAGTGGAAGAGGCGTCTCACGGCTGGATTTTGATAGATGCCGTTCACTGACAAGAGGAGATATGAGGGGTGTGAGGATGGTAATAATAGTTCTTGAAAGATGGGTAACAGAAGGGTTAGGTGAGTCACACAGTATATAACTGATATGGCTGATAGAGGACTTAGTCGCTTCCAGTATGGTGTAATGATGTCTAGAGATGATATAGAGGTAGCGCCGCATTTTATATAGTTTTGCCTTTCCAATTAATGGCAAGAGCACTAGATGGTCAGGGAAGAGTGAATTATTATGTTCACCGAAAATACTGAGCTTTCGAATAATCACCCAGGCTGTATTTGGCGTGAATGTCGTCGTAGATTAATAAACGATACATTGGGATTGCCTACAATATAAGGTGTTTATATTATATGTAGAACGAATATTTTTAAACCAGTCCTATTTTTGGTAGTGAGTTGAAGAGCACTGAGAGAGGATTTTCACACGAACATAATATCTGGATGAAATAAGTAGTTGGTCTATGAGATATTAAAAAGGCATAACACCGTTTCTTTCATAGAGGAGGCCGTATGAGGGCATATATATAGGGATATAATTTGAGTCCGAGAGAGCCGTTAGGGACGAAAGGCGAATTCAGCGGTCTTGCCATTAAACTGCTTTTAATTCTTGATATGAGTCACGCCAAAGTGAGCGTTATAGGGGATACTTCTGACGATGAGAGGAGGATGTTATGTACGAAAGTGAGACGTTGTTTGTCTGAGCGATGGTTCAGAAAGCTTAGTTTTAGCGAGTGACTCGGTGACAAAAATGTTATAAGGCTAAGTGGATAAAGCTCGGTTGTTATGGATTGCAGAAAGATACCACCACGATATGAGACATCTAAACAGGTAACAAAGGCAAGCTTAGAGGATCGGAGCCGTTAGAGCCGAGTCTACGGTGTCTAAAAGAATAACGTGGTCTATTATAAAAGAGGCTTAGATAGGAGGCTATGCCAGTGTGGAGCTAAGTGTGTAAGGTGTAACGCTAGTCTTTATAAAAGGCTTGATGAAATAGGGCATACGAGGTGTTTAAGCTTATGTAACTGTTTCTTAAGAGTAATGTAGGTGGTACAAAGATATTATCAAAGTAAGACGTGAAAAGGAGCGTAGTAATGTGGTCAGTCGCTATAGATAGTTGCTTGTTATGAGAATGGTGGTAAGCAGTGATGAAGGCTTAGTTCGAGGTATATGTATGGGCTGTACACGAATGAATGTGATAATAATGTGAGTAAGTAGGGCGTCTAAACGCGCGGTTTTTATGTGAGGATGGTGATAAATAGTATTCTATGAAAAGGTAAGGCACAGCATAAGTGATGATAGACGACATTAGCAAGGTTGCTAAGTCGGTTAATTGGTGGTGGGTACAATGGGAGAACGTTTTTCACAACTAGAAAAATGGATAAGGGGCGCTAGCGGTGAGGTAATGTGAGGAACTTGTATAAGGAAATCAACCGGGAGCGCTTGAATTAAAGTAAAGGGTGCGCAATAATGACAGTAATTTAGAATTGAGAATCTTCTCAAAGATACGGCAGTTTTACTGGTAAGATTGTATGTGCTCATATCGTATTTTTGGTTGGGTAATACAAAGTGACAGATGAGAGGTTTTTTTTATCTTTCAAATAAAAGGTAGGTGTGTTTAAAAATGATTATACATTGTTATAATAGAGTGATGGAGAAAGTTAGGTAAACGTTTTTAGTATTTATATGTTACATAATCCTAGTAGCTTTTGACACTATACCACCGAATGTGTATATGTTTTGGGCAGTTGGTGGCCGTGTGGTGTGTGGTGATGTGTGTTTGTGTGTGTGCTGGATTGTGTGTTTGTGTGTGTGGTCGTGTAGTGGTGTGTGTGGTGTGTGGTGTGTGTGGCCTTGTGTGTTGGGGGAGTCGCTGACTTAGTCGAGTGCACACGGGTGATGTTGCATGTCTGATGTACGCTCGTACGAGAGTGTGTTTGTTGTGTGTCTGTTTGTGTGTGTGTGTATGCTTGCACATACTGTGTGTATATGTCATTGCTCAGATTAGAAAGGCATGTCATAGAGTAATCCCATTAGGGTCACTGTCAGGCGCGCTGCGGTGGTTGATATGATATGCATGTTACCTTAATACTCTCTAAAAAAAAAATGGATTCAAGTGGGGTTATATTTCTCAAGGGACTACTCTGCTTTAATGGAGCAGAGATTTGGGGAACACACTCATGCTCTCTCTTAATCTCCCTTCTCTATCTGTTTACTGCAGGATAGGGAGCTGATGCCTGAGGAGTTGGATGGTAAGRCTGTTATTGATTATAGAAATGTACTAAGCAAGTGCAGTCCACACAGTGAGCGAGAGTCCATTTTACCAGAGCACTTAAGGGTAGTGCCAGCGATGTGACGTCTTCATACGCAACGGGGCGACTACCTGCATACATAAATCAACATCAACTAAATTATAATCCTCCAAGAAGGACTATTGGCTCGCCCCAATGTGGCCAGGCCTCAAGGGAGGGTGCCAATTTGGACGGCCAATTTGAGGCATTCTTTACAGATGAATGCAGTGAATGCAGTTGTTGTTGATGTCTGTAAGCAAGAAATCGGCCAACTAGGTATACCTTTAAACCTTTGTTAGGTAAATGAATAGTGCTAATGCAAGCAATATTATAGGACGTTTTAAGAAACAAAATATTCCGATGGCATACAGTTTAGTCTCTCATAAGCTCTACTTAGCCTTGTGATACATACGGGACACAGTGGTAGCTTGTAAATGTTACTGGCTATTAGCTTCATGAAATAGCATTCAGCAATACACGTTTTGGAGCTACTAAGCTGCTCGAAAACCACTGCACTACAATTTTTGACTACTGTAAATATTATAACATTATACACATTGGTGTGTGTGTGTGTGTGTGTGTGTGTGAGTGTCTCAGAGCTGCAGGTGGCCTTTAAGGAATTTGACCACGATGGGGATGGCTTCCTGCATTACAAGGACGTGGCCGACTGTATGAGGACCATGGGATACATGCCCACCGAGATGGAGCTCATAGAGATTATACAGCAGATCAAGATGAAATGTGAGCATGAATGTGTGTGGGAGGTGTAGTGGTAATCTAAGAAACCATTTGTGTGTGTGCTGTGCGGAGGGGGTTAGTCGTGTGTTGTGTGCTGTGTGTGTGTGTGTGTGTGTTGGTTTTTTTTAAAATTGTGGTGTGTGTGTGCCTGTGCCTGTTGTGGTGTGGTAGTGAGTGTAGTGTGTGTGTGTGTGTGTGTGTGTGTGTGTGTGTGTGTGTGTGTGTGTGTGTGTGTGTGTGTGTGTGTTGTTGTGTGTGTGTGTGTGTGGCTGTGTGTGTGTGTGTGTAGTGTGTGTGTGTGGTGGGTGTGACGAGGGTAGTGGTGTGTGTGTGCGCGGGGTTAGTGTGTGTGTGTGTGTGTCAGAGATGGGGGTGGGGGAGGAAAGCTAATAGGAGGACGGGCTCATGTAATGGATGAATGGAAATGATTGGAACAGAGTCAAACATGTGGTTTCATATGGTTTACGGCGTGATACCGTTCCATCATTCCATTCCAGACATTACAAAGCCCGTTTCCTATAGGCTCCTCCCACCAGCCTCCTCTCGGGTGTGTGTGTGTCGTGGTTGACTCATGGTTCTCTCGGGGGCTGTGCATGTGTGTATGATATGATGAGCTCCCTCTATGAAGTTAGAGGAGGCGGGTGTGTTGCATTGTGTGACACGTGTGCGTTAAAAGACTAATGGTCTGTTTTGAAGTTTGGGACATTGTGTATTGAGTTGATGTCAGTGGAAACGGACGCTGTGTGTTGTGTGGTGTGTGTTGTGTGTTAATCATGTCAAATCAAATCAAATGTATTATAAAGCCCTTCCTACATCAGCTGATATCTCAAAGTCTGTACAGAACCCAGCCTAAAACCCCAAACAGCAAGCAATGCAGGTGTAGAAGCACGGTGGCTAGGAAAAACTCCTAGAAAGGCCAAAGCCTAGGAAAAACCTCAGAGAGGAACCAGCATGATGGGTGTCCATCCTCTTCTGCTGTGCCGGGGGAGATTATAACAGAACATGGCCAAGATGTTCAATGTTCATAAATGACCAGCATGGGCACAATAATAATAATCACAGTAGTTGTCGAGGGTCAGCAAGTCAGCACCTCAGGAGATGTCAGTTGCTTTTCATAGCTCGATCATTGAGAGTATCTCTACCGCTTCCTGCTCCTCTAGAGAGCTGAAAACAGAGCAGTCTGGGACAGTAGCACGTCCGGTGAAATCCAGGGTCAGTGTAATCTGATGGTCTCCCTACTCCGTCTAAGCGGCCGGTCACGTGGACTCGATGAGGTTTCTGCACTGAGCTGATGGCTCCCTAGGGAGCTGCTGGACGGCTCACATGATGGGGATGAGGCAGGTAACGCAGTGCTTTCAAACAGGTGAGAGCAAGGGACCTACTAGGAAGTGCGCAAGATCCATGAGAATTGCTATCAGACAGTGTGAGAGGACCACAGATACAGAGTGTTTCAACATATCGATAGCAACTTATATGATAGCGCTATCGTAGATTGATGGTATTTTCACGTTCATACAATTCATAGAATGTTTGGAAATGACGTAGGTAAATTTACGAACTCAGCATATAAGGTTAAATTTATAGCCATATGTGAAAGTCTACAATATGAGTGGGGTTTGAGATAAGTTCATAGCCAATATAGAGTGGGAAAAGTTCTTTATAGCAATATAGAGTGGGAAAGTAATCTATGCAAATATGAGTGGAAAGTTCGTATAGCGAATATAGAGGGGAAGCGGCCTGCGTTCTGGACATTTAATACAAACACTGCAGTGAAGTGAAAACAGAATAAAAATACCAGGTCTGTCCAGTGTCCGCGAGTCTACACAGACCTGGCGCCACGAGGCCAATCAACTGCAGTTAGGCCTATTTACAAATAAGCCACACGGGCCTGCCATCATTCACTTTGAACTGGACTGTGTGTTTACAGGCAGTAGGGCCTGCCATCATTCACTTTGAACTGGACTGTGTGTTTACAGGCAGAATCAACAGCACGACTTTAGATCACTAGAACACATTCGCCAAAAGTCACAAAATACACCTGAATGGATTTCTGCAGATATGTAAAATACAACAGTAGTGCTCTTACATTTGGGTACTTCACAGTCCTATTGATCAAACAGCCATGACAAGGTAGGCTCTCTCGCCCTCAGTTCTGCACATCAATAACAACAAGATCAACAACTAATTCTAACCAGAGTGAGATGAGCTCAAATCTAACGAGGGAACATTAGATAAACCCTCTCAAACTTTTTCAGTTAGTTGGCCATCAAAATTGCACTGATAAACGATGGGGAATAGTAGCCTGCTCGTCCTTCTGCAGCTTGCCTGCCAATGCATAATTGTCCCAACCCACATTTTGACAGCTGAATGGGAACTTGCCTGCCTGCCCGCCCATTTGATCGATGCCAAATACATTTAATGGACAACTAAAAGCAGTGTCAAACTCAATCAGTGCACGGGCCATATTTAAAAAACACAACAAATATGCGGGCCAGACATAGCCTATTTGTTTTTACAAAAAGAACGTGCAACTGCGACCTAAACTGGCCATATTGTTTTATTKGAAAAAATATGMCCCTTTATAATGTCCATTTATGTACAWATGATAATGTATATCGAATTTTAAGATATTAACACAAAAGAGATAAATAATATTTGTCCAGCCTTTGCTGCTACGCTTGCACATGTGCATAGTATGCTGCGACCCTAATCAAAAGGTATTTAATAACTCCAAATYACAAAAACGTAGCTATAGGTTGTTGAACACTTAAAACATGTTGAATGCATCAATACTGTATGGTGCACTCCAAATGTATTGTAGTTGAGTAGCCAGCCTAGGCTACTGTTCGAAAGCCTTGGCTACTGTTCGAAAGCCTAGGCTACTGATCGAAAGCCTAGGCTACTGTTCGAATGTTGCTGTAGCCTTGCTAGATGTTCGAAAGCCTGGCCTACTGTTCGAAAGCCTAGGCAACTTGTTCGAAAGCCTTGCTACTGTTTTCGAAAGCCTTGGCTACTGTTCGAAAGCCTATGGCTACTGTTCGAAAGCCTAGGCTACTGTTCGACAAGCCTTGCTACTGTTCGAAGCCTTGGCTACTGTTCGAAAGCCTAGCTATTACTGTTCGAAAGCCTAGGCTACGTTCGAAAGCCTGGCTACTGTTCGAAGCCTAGGCTACTGTTCGAAGCCTGGCTAAACTGTTCGAAAGCCTAGGCTACTGTTCGAAAGCCTTGGCTACTGTTACGAAAGCCTTGCTACTGTTCGAAAGCCTTGGTACTGTTCGAAAGCCTTGGCTACTGTTTTCGAAGAGCCAGACTGTTCGAAAGCCTGGCTACTGTTCGAAAGCCTAGGCTATCTGTTCGAAAGCCTTGGCTACTGTTCGAAAGCCTTGGCTACTTGTTCGAAAGCCTTGGCTACTGTTCGAAAG
>NC_036873.1:8642459-8647163 GCF_002910315.2 Salvelinus sp. IW2-2015 | reverse complement strand
TGTTTCGAAACGCCTAGGCTACCATTTGTTCGAAAGCCTTGGCTCGCTTAACCTGCTACTGCTCGAAAGCCTTGGCTACTTGTTCGAAAGCCGGGCTACTGTTCGAAAGCCTAGGCTACTGTTCGAAAGCCTAGGCTACTGTTCGAAAGCCTAGGCTACTGTTCGAAAAGCCTTGGGCTAACTGTTCGAAAGCCTAGGCTACTGTTCGAAAGCCTGGCTACTGTTCGAAAGCCTTGGCTACTGTTCGAAAGCCTTGGCTACTGTTCGAAAGCCTTGGCTACTGTTCGAAAGCCTAGGCTACTGCTTCGAAAGCCTTGGCTACTGTTCGAAAGCCTAGGCTACTGTTCGAAAGCCTTGGCTACTGTTCGAAAGCCTTGGGCTACTGTTCGAAAGCCTTGGCTACTGTTCGAAAGCCTAGGGCTACTGTTCGAAAGCCTAGGCTACTGTTCGAAAGGCCTTAGGGCTACTGTTCGAAAGCCTTGGTACTGTCGAAAGGCCTAGGCTACTGTTCGAAAGCTGCTACTGTTCGAAAGCCTTGGCTACTGTTCGAAAGCCTAGGCTACTGTTCGAAAGCCTTGAGCTACTGTTCGAAAGCCTTGGCCTACTGTTCGAAAGCCTAGGCTACTGTTCGAAAGCCTTGGCTACTGTTCGAAAGCCTAGGCTACTGTTCGAAAGCCTGGCTACTGTTCGAAAGCCTTGGCACTGTTCGAAAGCCTTGGCTACTGTCGAAAGCCTTGGCACTGTTCGAAAGCCTAGGCTACCTTCGAAAGCCTTGGCTACTGTTCGAAAGCCTAGGCTACTGTTCGAAAGCCTTGGCTACTGTTCGAAGCCTTGCTACTGTTCCGAAAGCCTAGGCTACTGTTCGAAAGCCTTGGCTACTGTTCGAAGCCTAGGCTACTGTTCGAAAGCCTAGGGCTACTGTTCGACAGCCTTGGCTACTGTTCGAAAGCCTAGGTACCTGTTCGAAAGCCTAGGCTACTGTTCGAATGTTGCTGTAATAGGCCTACGAGTTTCTCCTTTGCATGGTGTTTGTTGCATGTTTTGTTTTTTGTTGGTTATTCATTCTCAAGCTTTAAAACTGAGCGCTGTAAACCGATCACATGACAGCAGCGCAGGTGGAAGTTGAATTCACCTATGCAAGCAGCATCAGGCTGTACTTTCATGAAGTAGATGAGACAACTTGTGTGTCCAATTCGGCCCGCGGGCCTTGTGTTTGACACATGTGCGTTAGCCTATTAGCCAGGTTATGACTGACTTGTGATCATTGCCCTGGCTAGTTTGATTGTACTGTCATTCCCAGCTTTAGTTACAGTCATCTGTTGTTGTTTTTGTCTCAAAATATTGAGCCATTGAAACTTAAAACAGTGCATCCCGAATGGGTGGAAGCAGCAAACAATGTACCAGCTGTGATATACAAAGGCCAGCTGTGATATACAACCTGATTGTAACGGCTGTCTAATTCCTCCTCCTCGGATGAGGAGAAGGAGTAAGGGTCGGACCAAAACGCAGCGTTGTTTGATGACATAATGATTTATTTACACAAAGACGGTAAATCTCTTACACAAACTACAAAACAATAAACGACGTAGACAGACCTGAACTTAAGAACTTACATATACACGAAGAACGCACGAACAGGTACAGACTACACAAACGAACGAACGAACGAAACCACGAAACAGTCCCGTGTGGTAGACACAGACACAGGAACAATCACCCACAAACAAACAGTGAGAACAGCCTACCTTAATATGGTTCTCAATCAGAGGAAACGTCAAACACCTGCCTCTAATTGAGAACCATATCAGGCAACACATTTAATCCCACATAGAAACACATAACATAGAATGCCCACCCCAACTCACGCCCTGACCAACTAAACACATACAAAAACAAGGAAAACAGGTCAGGAACGTGACACTGATAGCAATATGTTTGGGACTACCAAGAAATGTATTGGTGAATTACATTAGTCATGCATTGACCTGCATCCATCTATTCTGGCAATAATGCCTTACTGTACGTCATGGAATTTTGAGTCAAATAGAACCTATTATTAAAACGTCTAGTTATTGGTTTTGAGGCATAGACTAGGAATTTGATATATTTTGCTGCCATTAGGATTGTCTGTRTGTTTCATATCTGCAAAGTAGTTAAACACGCTGTCACTTCAACCTACCTTTGTAACATCTGCTCGCACTGCACTGGCACATCTACCTGTTCCTCATCCTCTTGCTTGTCCTCCACCTCCCTGTCCTCTGTTTCTCTTGTGAAAGTTTTTAAACCACCCTTTGCCTTACATTTACATTTACATTTAAGTCATTTAGCAGACGCTCTTATCCAGAGCGACTTACAATTGATGACAGCTTTGCACACTCTTGGCAAGAAATTCACAAATTAACTTTCAACAAGGCACACCTGTTAATTGAAATGCATTCCAGGTGACTACCTTATGAAGCTGGTTGAGAGAAATGCCAAGCGTGTGCAAAGCTAGGCAAAGGGTGGCTACTTTGAAGAATCTCAAATATAAAATATATTTTGATTTGTTTAACACTATTTTGGTTACAACATGATTCCATATGTGTTATTTCATAGTTTTGATGTCTTCACTATTATTCTACAATGTAGAAAAAAATWAAGAAAAACCCTTGAATGAGTAGGTGTACCCAGTGGTGGAAAAAGTACCCAATTGTGATACTTGAGTAAAAGTAAAGATACCTTCATAACAAATTACTCAAGTAAAAGTGATTGTTAGACTGAATATTCCTTTGAGAAAGTTATTAATTACACTTTGGATGGTGTATCAATACTCCCAGTCACTACAAATATACATGTGTCCTTTTTAACTCAGCTGCTGGAGAGGAAGGAAACCGCTCAGGGATTTCACCATGAGGCCAATGGTGACATTAAAGCAGTTACATAGTTTAATGGCTGTGATAGGAGAAAACTGAGGATGGATCAACAACATTGTAGTTACTCCACATACTAACCTAATTGACAGAGTGAAAAGAAAGAAGCCTGTACAGAATACAAATATTCCAAAACGTGCATCCTTTTTGTAACAAGGCAAAGCAATAAATGTTTGTCCTGAATACAAAGTGTTATTCTTAGGGCAAATCCAATACAACACATTACTGAGTACCACTCTCCATATTTTCAAGCATAGTGGTGGCTGCATCATGTTATGGGTACGCTTGTAATTGTTAAGGACTGGGGGGGGGTTTCAGGATAAAAAATAAATGGAATGGAGCTAAGCAAAGCCAAAATCTTAGAGGAAAACCTGGTTCTGCTTTCCACCAGACACTGGGAGATGAATTCACCTTTCAGCAGGACAATAACTTAAAACYCAAGGCTGCAGTTGCTTTCCAAGAAAACAATGAATGTTCCTGAGTGGCCAAGTTATCGTTTTGGCTTAACTCTATTWGAAAATCTATGGCAATGATCAACAACCAATTTGGTAGAGCTWGAAGAATTTTYTAAAGAATAACGGGCAAATGTTGCATAATCCAGGTGTGGAAAYKTTTTAGAGACTTACCCAGAAAGACTCACAACTGTAATCCCTGCCAAAGGTGCTTRRACAAAGTATTGACTCAGGGGTGTGAATACTTATATAAATAAGATATTTTTTATGTCAATTTCAATAAATTGTATTTTAAACATGTTTTAATTTTGTCATTATGGGGTATTGTGTGTAGTGAGAATATTWTTTTTTTTGTTATCCATTTTGAATTGAGACTGWAACACAACAAAATGTGGAGTAAGTCAAGGGGTATGAATACTTTCTGAAGACATTGTAGTTAGCTAGAATTTTTTGGCACAATTGTACTGATTAGCTAGCTAACTAAGGTTAGCAGGTGCAGTCAATTACAGATACTTAAAGGAGAGAAAGCTAGCTCTTGCGGAAATACTAGGCTTGCCAGCGTACARTGTAACAATTCTGACGGTTCTCTTTTTGGAGATAAATCTAGAAAATCGTGGGAAATATACCTTAAAGACCCAATTTAGTCAAAAATGTGATTTCCTATGTTTTATGTATTAAACACAATAATAATACTGTGAAATTGTGAAAATTATGATAATGCCCTATAGTCTAAGAGCGGTTTGAAAACAGCCTGTTTTGGGAGGGATGGAGTTTTGGCCTGCCTGGCGATATGGCTAAGAAACWATTTTTGTTTCTCTTTGACCATTTTAATTGAAAACAATCATAATAATGTATTTGACTGTTATGCAGAAATTATTTGATTTTGAGATTAAAATGTCTGCATTGGACCTCCTAGCTATTGGTGCTACTAGCTAGCTAGCTAGTTATATACGGCTGCCAGGTGAACTGGCACAGATAAGTTTAAAGGGCTCGAGCTATTGATACATTTGTTGCAATTTTCATAGACGAGCCAGACCATACCTTTAGTGAGCCAGACCAGTGATGCAGAGGCATGTTGAGCTCACACTTTTCCGAATGAGAATTCAAAAATAAATAAAAATTATTTAAAAAATAATAAATATAATAAACAAAATAATACACATGTACTATTTAAATCTCTCAGCCAAACATCAGAATTCATTGAGAAAAGTTCATAAATATCTTCTGCTCAGTTACAAACAGTTTATATTTAAATTATTGATTTGAAATCCAAGTCACTTCCTGAATTGACTGATTTGAAAATGGAATTGACACAAATCAAATCAAATCAAATTTTATTTACA
>NC_036873.1:8638264-8642150 GCF_002910315.2 Salvelinus sp. IW2-2015 | reverse complement strand
CTTTACATTTAAGTCATTTAGCTGACGCCTCTATCCAGAGCGACTTACAAATTGGAAAGTTCATACATATTCATCTGTTCCCCCCGTGGGGAATGAACCCACAACCCTGGCGTTGCAAGCGCCATGCTCTACCAACTGAGCCACACGGGACATATTTGTCACATACACATGGTTAGCAGATGTTAATGCGAGTGTAGCGAAATGCTTGTGCTTCTAGTTCCGACAATGCAGTAATAACCAACAAGTAATCTAACCTAACAATTCCACAACTACTACCTTATACACACAAGTGTAAAGGGATAAAGAATTAGTACATAAAGATATATGAATGAGTGATGGTACAGAACGGCATAGCAAGATGCAGTAGATGGTATAGAGTACATAGATATACATATCAGATGAGTAATGTAGGTATGTAAACATAAAGTGGCATAGTTTAAAGTGGCTAGTGATACATGTATTACATAAAGATGGCAAGATGCAGTAGATGATATAGAGTACAGTATATACATATACATATGAGATGAGTAATGTAGGGTATGTAAACACATTATATTAAGTTGGCATTGTTTAAAGTGGCTAGTGGTACATTCTTACATAATTTCCATCAATTTCCATTATTAAAGTGGCTGGAGTTGAGTCAGTATGTTGCAGCGGCCGCTAAATGTTAGTGGTGGCTGTTTAACAGTCTGATGGCCTTGAGATAGAAGCTGTTTTTCAGTCTCTCCGGTCCCTGCTTTGATGCACCTGTACTGACCTCGCCTTCTGGATGATAGCGGGGTGAACAGGCAGTGGTTCGGGTGGTTGTTGTCTTGATGATCTTTATGGCCTTCCTGTGACATCGGGTGGTGTAGGTGTCCTGGAGGGCAGGTAGTTTGCCCCCGGTGATGCGTTGTGCAGACCTCACTACCCTCTGGAGAGCCTTACGGTTGTGGGCGGAGCAGTTGCCGTACCAGGCGGTGATACAGCCCGACAGGATGCTCTCGATTGTGCATCTGTAGAAGTTTGTGATGCTTTTGGTGACAAGCCACGATTTCTTCAGCCTCCTGAGGTTGAAGAGGCGCTGCTGCGCCTTCTTCACAACGCTGTTCTGTGTGGGTGGACCAATTTCAGTTGTCCGTGATGTGTACACCGAGGAACTTAAAACTTCCAGCCTTCTCCACTACTGACCCGTCGATGGATAGGGGGTGCTCCCTCTGCTGTTTCCTGAAGTCCACAATCACTCTCCTTTGTTTTGTTGCGTTGAGTGTGAGGTTATTTTTCCTGACCACACATCTCCGAGGGCCCTCACCTCCTCCCTGTAGGCCGGTCTCGTCGTTGTTGGTAATCAAGCCTACCACTGTAGTGTCATCCGCAAACTTGATGATGAGTTGGAGGCGTGCATGGCCACGCAGTCGTGGCTTGGGTTTGAAACCAATCTCACTCCAGAACAGGACCCAGTCTTTGGGGGCCCTAGGGGCAACTTCACAATTTTAGGGGCGGAGAGAACTCAAGGTCAAGAATGTCAAAGCCATGGTCTTCATTGTCATTTGGGTGGGCATTCTAGTTTTTCTGTTTCTTCTTGTTGCGGGTATGGTTCCCAATCAGAGGCAGCTGTCTATCGTTGTCTCTGAATGGGACCATACTTAGGCAGCCTTTTTTCCCCCTTTAGTTTGTGGATTCTTGTTTTGGTGGTAGTTGCTGTTGTTAGCGCTACAAACTTTCGTGTCGTTTATTCTTTCTTTGTTTTTGGTGTTTTCATTTATAATGTATGATGTACGCCTACCACACTGCACCTTGGTCCACATCCATCTCTAACGAACGTGACACTCATAGTAAAACTTGGCACCTTATGATCTTCTGAATTTCCTGAGAGTTTGGTTAGACCTCGCAAAGAACAATGAAGAGTTTTTAGAGTTGATACTTGTTTGGCTGGTTTATTCCCATTGGGTTCATATTGCGCCAGGCGCAAACTAACACTCAAGAGCAATCTCAAGTTCAGTAACTGAATGTACTCTTTGAACCAGTGCTCCTCCCTCTGATGTGATTTGTTCCTATCCCCACTTACAACTTCAATCCTAACTCTCCTATCCACCATATTCACTCTCATTCTTCGTTCAACATCTCTCTTCTTTCTATAATCTGCCTACATAATAAAGGGTTATCATCAGCGAGAGGGGAGAGGATGAGGGAGGAGACGAGAAAGGATAGGAGAGGGAGGGGACAGAAAAAAATGTAGGTCCTAGCAGAGAGGAAGAGAGTGCAGAGATGAGGACAGTGGAGGTAAGGTGTGTGGATAACCCAATCCAATCTTATCAGTAGTGCATTAAGGCAATCATTACAGTGCACATATTGTGGACATGAGTCGGGTATGGTTGCTCATGGTCACGTGATGAGGTAGCCCCGCCTACGAACTTGAAAAGCAGTGTCTGCCCTTAGACCAAATGGGAATTTCCTCTTGGTCTAATGGTCTAAAACAGGGTTCCCCAACTGGTTGCACGTGTGCCGAATTTGGCACATGGTTGATTTTATTTGGCCCAGTGTTTTCTGAGCCTCAAAAATAGATATTGTTTTTTTTTTTTTTTTTTTTTGGTTGGACATAAAATACTTAAAAACACCAGGAAATTAGCTCTAAGTGATTTTAATTTCGGAAATCGCATAATAGAGAGATGTATGTGATCACATATAAACGTAAGCAAGGTTTAAAATGATTATGTTTTAGTCAAATATTATATCTGTTTGGGCTTCTTGCGGCCAATTTGGAGTCTACAAATGATTTGTAATTATGTTCCGGCTCCCTGACCATCCATTCAAGAAAAAAAACAGCTTGCGGCTGAATCTAGGTGATGATCCCTGGTCTAAAATGTTGGTTCCTCCTGTGGGAGATCCGGGTTCATATCCTGCGTGTTACATTGGCGCCCAACGTGGGGGCGGTCTCTTGTGGGGAAGGAGGTGTGAATGTAGCGAGCATGGTTGCTAATGGTCACGTAATGAGGTAGCCCTGCCTGCGGGGGAATCTTATTTTGGTCTAAGACGGTTACTCCCGTGGGAGACCCGGATTCATGCATGCACAGTCACACATGGCACAAACACCTTTGGTCTGCGCAAGGACTGTATGCATGCAAATGGATACACACACTTAACTCTCAGTTATGCCACACTTCACACGCTTTCAAACCAGCACACACACACACACGTCTCAATAACTATAAAACAAGACCGATCTCATGTCCCTCAGTAATCCCCCCACAAACGCAATCAAAGCCAATCAAACGAAGGCCATAATCAATAATAATAATTGGAAACATGTGGATGGGAGTCTCTGTAAGCAGGGGATCAATAAGGAGGTGGCCCACGCATTATCAACAATTAGCCCTCTTGGGGTGATAGAACTAGCCTATTCCCTCTTGCTGAGCCCTTCAGCCATCTCGTCATTCACTTGTTGAAGTTGCACACCTATAGCTCTAGAAGACCAGACATTGTCTGAGATCCAAATGCCACCCTATTCCATACATAGTGCACTACTTTAGGGAATAGGGTGCCATATGGGACACAGTCATAGAAGTCATTCAACAGTCATGTCCTTAAAGAAGCATAATGGAAAATGTAACCAGAATTGACTGAGGGACTGAAATGATGAGATGGATGGGTCCTGCCTATGGTTGTTTAATGGCTACTACTGGCTGGAGCCATGGTGTGATTGACAGGTGGATAGATGGATGTTTGATTGTCAGGTGGGAGGCATGCTGAGGGTGCAGGTGACACGATGAGATCGGTTATGCTTGGTTAACCGATTGGTTCGGAGAACTTTACAGACAGGGAAACAGAGATGRAGGAGAGGGATGATGGGATGCAACCTGGTCTCAGAGCATTTCGTATGATTCTGTATGTATATCCGAGACACTCC
>NC_036873.1:8620815-8638239 GCF_002910315.2 Salvelinus sp. IW2-2015 | reverse complement strand
ATTTAGTATACATTTACATTAAGTATTTAGCAGGACGCTCTTATCCAGAGCGACTTACAAGTTGTTGCATTCCCTTCATGTTCCAGTGGAACAACCACTTGTACATAGATGCATCTATCTTCTAAGGGGGGGGGTTAGAAGGATCTTATCCTGTATCCTAGGTATTCCTTAAAGGAGTGGGGTTCAGGTGGTCTCCCGGCCAAGGGTTGATGTCATTTAAGTGTTATGCATTAATTTGTTGATATCCATCACCATTTTGTATGATATATCAGGTTTCAGGTATGATTCCTAATGCAGACAGTGTCGAAGAAACAAAAGTTGGTATTCTAGTACAGGGGCGGCAAAACGACAGGTCAAAGCAGGCAGGCGGTCAGTAATCCAGAGAGGCTGCAAAAAGGGTCCCAGAACAGCATGGCAGTCTCAGGCGTCAGGCAGGCTAGGGTCAATTAATCAGTGAGTGGTGGGCAAGGTATAGAACTACAGGCAGGCTCAGGGTCAGGGTAGGTGACGGTTCAAACCGGGACGACTAGAAACAAGGAGCAAGAACAGGACAGGACAGAGGAACAAACGCTGGTAGGTTTCATCGAAACAAAATGAAGATTGGCAACGGACAAACAGAGAACACAGTTAACATACACAGGGGATCAATGGGGAAGATGGGCGATCCTGGAGGGGATGAAACAAGCACAAAAGACAGGTGTGAACAGATCAGGGTAGAACAGATATTGTTTGTGAATTACAATTGTACTTACATGTTACGAATTTGCAAAACATATGATATAATTACGAATTCTAGTAGGTGGCTAATGTTTAGCTAGCTCGCTAAGCTTAAGGGTTAGGGTTCAGTTTAAGAGTTAGTATAAAGGTTAGGGAAGGGTTAGCTAAAGGGTTAAGGTTAGGGGAAGGGTTACTTACATGCTAAGTAGTTGCAAAGTAGATAAAAAGTAGCAAAGTAGTTGAAGAGTTTGCTAAAATGCTAAAGTTGTCTGTGATGAGATTTGAACTTAGCAAACTTGTGGGTTGCTAGACATTCATGTTATCACACCTCCCATCCACCTTAAGTAACAATCTTTCTTTATGTGTAACATACCAAAAACTGTTAACATATCAACTAAATGGATGAGTTGGCTAACGAACAGAATTATACGAAATGTCTTCGAGACCAGGTTGTTGGGATAATTCCAATTCACCCTATAGTCTCAAATCACCACCGTATGTACACGTATCACAGTATTGATCGGGGAGGGGGCAGTGGGTTTAAGCAATATTCATGTGAAGTTGGATTGTGTAGTTTTTTGACTAAGTATATTCTTCATACCTGTCCAATGCTCCATGATATAAATTGTGCTGGGCCGATTGGATGGTAGGGGTATGGGCTTGGCGGCTCGATTTTGGAAAAGCGAATTGGACACAAATAACTGGTTACACCTTTATTTTACCAGCCCCACTATGTACCGCGTTATTAACTGAGGGCGTTACACCTACTGAATTATTTGGATTACTATAAAGTACACACGTTTTGTTTTGTAAATACATGTCCACTTGAGGCACAAAACACTACTGTAAAAATGACTGTTCATATAGGAACTGTAAAATCCAAGGGTCCCCCTCAAAACTTAAAAATGGTCCCAGTTCCTCACCCCCCCCAGACAGAAGGAATTGAACTTTTCTTATTATCACACGTGACTTCTAATGGCATCCAATGCTTTATAATCGAGGGCGTGTAAAACATGGGTTTGTGTCTTACTGTTTCCCCTGCAATATCGAGCCCCCTGTTTCTAATCAATGTATCTGGTGCGGTGTCTGTCTGCCGTCTCCCCCTGCAGAGTTTGTCATGATGCTGTCCTCGCGGGTAGCAAGCCGTCAGCCACCAAGCAACAAACCTAACAAAAGAATGCACTGGATGAGTCTCGGCAATCAACGTCGAGACAAGTGAGTGCATTGCATGGTGCTGTGGTCAATTTCCGTACGTCGAGCACGCGTCCGATGTGCATGATTTTCTGCTCATTCATCAGATTTACATCTAATGGTTTTGCGGGTGTTAGACTTCGCATTGTAAGATATCAATTTAGCTCAAAGATTGCTTGTTTTTTTATTTTATTTTTTACAAATAAAACTGATTTTTAAGCAATGCAGCAGAGGACGAAGGCGTGAGTTATGAAACATGACTTCACGTTACATCGCGCATTACATTAGCAGTGGTGATTCTACTGTCGCCACTTGTGAACATTTCTAACAATCTGAAGCAGATGTGCACTGAGTACCAAGCATTTCAGATGATCGTAACACCCATGCATTAACACTTGGGATCGATGGTTTACTATTGGCAATGGTTACATTTAGTCCATACAGTTAATAATACGCACTTGAGGCTTCAGGTTGAAAAACAATAATACGTCTAATATTAATCTTTGAAAAATGGAATAACTTTAAAACCAGTCGGAAAGAAAAAAACATGCATCTTGTTCCAAAAACAAGAATTATTTAACGAAACAAAAGCCGCAGCTATGACATAACATTATACACACTCGTGAAGCATTGGGCCATGAGGCGATGGAAGACAAGACAAATATTAACACACAATATCAGGAATTACTAGTACGCGCAAAGGACTTATACCGGAAGAGGCGTCTTTCATGGTTGCCATTCAAATGCAATGCTTAAATGTATAAGGCAAAAATTTTTCTGAGGAAGATCGCACACTATATAAGTCCTTTCCACTCAAAAGGCAGCGACTGCTTTTTATCTTTGACAACATGCGGTGACCTTTAACCTTTGCCAGCGCTTGAACCACATAATTGTATATGTGTGTGTTTCTCTTCTCCTTTTCCACTGTGTCAAATATGCAAGTTCCTTTTTGTGATTTTGTACATACAAATACTTCAAAATATATAATTTAATAATCTGTTCACTTAAAACTTACGTTCAGTTACATTGAATTTAAACAGGGAGTTGGGAACTTTGTGATTTAGAAGAGAGACCGGAAAAACGACACTCCGCAGTCACAGGGTGACTATGGGTTTCTCTCAAGGAGCGATAAACTCGGAATGGGAAACATCCCTATAACGCAAATCAAAGACTAACTATCGGATTCAAGAGGTTCCGGTATCACTGAGACAACCGAAACAACAAAAAACGCAGCCAGAACGTCATATTGGATAAGTCCGGATTTTTGGACGGATTATGCCTTGTTTTCTATGTAAGAAAAAACAGTTAAAGAACGAGAGTGGAGGTTGCGAGGACCACCAGTCCCATATATAGATGGACATAGGACTGCGACAAATTGGCTGCCAAAGGTTTTTCTTTCTGAAGCTTGGAAAGTAAAATGGAATGAAAAAGTAAAAACTTGGAGACAATTTAATAAAAAAAGGGGGGAAGCTCTATTTCTTACCAGGGTCCACTCGCCGATAGGTCGCGCGGTGAAGGAGAGTGCATTTCAGTAGACAATAGTGAAGTGACGAGACGGGCTTATGCTCAGAAGAGTAAGATTCACACTTTTTTTGTTCGTTGTTGTAAGGCTTTGGTATTTGCACAGAAGCACAGCCCCACCCTAGCAAACAAACACACCATACACCTCCCGTTCTACCATCAACAGTGGTCGAATAGAGACGCCAAGGCTGCTTTGGTAGCTTCTTGAGAGTAGACAACGACAGGAGAACATCTCTTACCAATCTCTCTCTCTTTCTCTCTCTCTGGTAACCAAGCTGACATAAGGTGTTGAGGTTGGCTGGGCCACTGTTGAAGTATAGACAGAAAAGGCCTCTCTATGTTCTTCCCAACATACACGACAGAGAAGACGAGGGAAGAGAGAGACATGAGAGCGATACATAGAGAGATGAGAACCAGTTCTTAGAAGTCGGCCGATTTCTCAGCAGTCCGTGGCTTCTCCGCCGACTAAGCTAGCTGGTGTGTCGGTAGTTGTCGTGCATGCTAAAGCCAGCTGCTATGTGACTGGGATCTTGCTGGATGTCTCAGAAGTGCTGTTGATTCTGTCTTCTTCTAGGGAGACGTCTCATTGATCTCTCACGGATGTCGTTGCGCGGCGACGCCTCAACAGTAACTATAGGCGAAATCCGATGTATGGAGACTAGGATTCTGTTTGTTTGACTGTTGCGTTGGAGGGTACTGTGCCTGCCAACAGTACCAGGATGTAAGAAGTAGTTGTGGTAGGGCGGATCTACCTCTTCTACTCCGTTGGGGATGCTTCTCAGGTAGGAGCAAGGATGTGCTGGATCTTGACCGCGTTCGCGGCAGCGTAGGTCAGGAAACACCGGACAGCTGGTAGCGCAGGTCGATGGGCAGCCGGCCAGCAAGCCACCAGCAGCAAGCCGGGAACGTTGGGAGTCCGCCTGGGTAGAGAGGAGAGGATATCACTGACAGAAACATGATACACTCACCTAAACAACAGGTGACATAGGGAGATGCTGTTGTTATTGTTATTTTTGTTGCTGGGCCACAGAGAATTTCAAAAAGTTTTAAGGGGGTCACGGTCTGCTTTGCAAACAAAAAAAAAAGATTGGTGAGGATAGGTATTAAACAAGTATCATCATGACTTCACTTGCCATCTGAACGACTAGGTGAATAATTGCCATATTGGAACACCTATGTCAGTCATTCAGATCTATAAAAGCAACTTGAGAGTATAGAAGGCTAGCGAGTCGCCGGAGTCAGTACGGTGCCTTACGTCAGACCATTCATGGACGAGACGCATTCAAGATCTCACGAGATGCAGTAACTCATTTAGAAGAAGGCATCTTAAAATGGGTTGTTTTTTTCTAGAATCGACCAAAGAAATCTCTCCGAAAAACGACTCGACGTGGTGAATAGCTTGCGATCCACAGCAGCCTCAACCTAATCTGCCACTATTGGATGCTGCTGTAGTTGATTACATGTTGTTTTATAATAAACTGGTCACGGATATAAAGCCCTTAATGCTGATGTCTGAAAGCTGTGTATATCTAGACCACGATTATGACAACATTTATTTTTAGAAACAACACACAACACAAGCAGCGGGAAAGTAATCTAATCTGTACATTGTCATCCCCGGGACTATCTCATAATTCCTAGTATCTCCTATATAGCCAGTCTAACCACACATTATCCTAATTTATTACAGTGCCTTGCAAGTAGTATCATCCCCCTTGGGCCATTTTTCCTATTTTGTTGCATTACAACCTTAATTTAAATGGATTTTTATTTGGATTTCATGAATACTAACACAAAATAGTCAAAATGGTGAAATGAAAAAAAAAAATGGTGTTAGAAATATAAAAAAATGGAACAAGGTTGGGTGCATACGTATCAGCCCCCCCTATAGCAAACAGCATCTGGTGCAACCAATACCTTCAGAAGTTCACATATTAGTTAAAGTAAAGTCCACCTGATGTGCATCATACAGTGTCAGCATGACTGTCACATGATCTCCATATAATATACACCTGTTCAAAAAAGGCACGCATAGAGTCGTGTAACACACTCAAGCAAGCGGCAACCATGAGACCAAGGACGCTCTCACACAACAGGTCAGGGTCCAAAGTTGTGGAAAGTACAGATCAGGTTGGGTTTTACTAAAATATTCCGAACTTATGCAGGAAGCACCGTGGCCAAATTAAGCTGCGAGCACAATTAAACGTCTTCCATTATTAAAAATGTGAGTCACTTCACAACTCATTTGGAGTCTACCACCCACAACCCAAACCTGAACCAAGGGAGGAGGGAATGCACTTCCTTTTCACCGCTGCACCCCGCCTCAATCACCCAAAAAGCCTCGCGGACCCGGGGTTGGACCCTGCGGACCGAGAGTGAAAAAGTGAAAAGGCGACGGGGGGAGGGAGTGCCCATGCGCCCTTTTTATTAATGTCTCCAAGTTTTACTTTTTCTATCCAATTTTTACTTCCAAAGACTTCAAGAAAGAAAACGCCCTTTTATGAGCATCGAGGCCATTAGTGATGTCCCCGTCACAATGAGGGATTATTGATGGACCTCTAACGACTTAACCAGTCCGCAAAGTGATGTCTTTGATGGCGACATGATAGCTCCACAGCGGGGTTCGCAAAACGCTTCTCTCTCTCTCTAGCCCTTTATATCATAGCTCTTTTTTCTATACGCCACGCACAAAGACAAGCTGGCTTATAACGCGCATGCCAAAAATTTCCGGGCCCAACTGTCACCAAAAAGCCATTGAGCGCCCTCTAAAAGACCAAAAAAAGTAATCAATAGACTGTCCCCTAAGGATACTGTCTTAAACTCGCTCGCAGCACGTCGTGTTGTGTTTGTTTATATGGTGCGGGTTTATACATTCTCTCATGTGTTTGGATGTGACCTCGTCACGTAAAACTCCTATTGCCAATCCCTCAATCCGAAATTAGAGATTCTCTTAGGTTCTCTGACTTAAAGCATTGTTTGTACACACATTTTGGCCGCGGAAACTCATTGTCCTAAACGGGTGATGGTTAGTGTGACCGCCATTCTGCCGAGGGTAGCCTAAGTTTTGTCGCCATCCTTGATGAACAGATACGAAGAAGCCATCTCTATAGCATCACAGCCCTTGTGACTCGGTAGCAGTGTTTTACAGTTTTAATCCATCATACACAACCCCCAAAAAATATATTTTAATTCCAGGTTGTAAGGCCAACTCACAAGATTAGGAGGAATCTACTCGTCCACTGTGCCTAACCAGAGTAGGTTAACTACTTTGCCAACATTGCCCTGTGTTTTTAGAGATTCTCTTACTCTGCCGTATTACCAACTGATTTTCCAATAGATAGAAATAGATCTTATAAGTGTACCCAGTACACTATAGTTTGATAATATTGAAACTATTACCTCATATTTCTAAATGTGTTTGTAGTGCTCGAGTGGTGAGTTGTTTGTATGTACTCAACAAATCAACAAAATCCGGGAACTTGGCAAATTAATTTTGACACACGTGAAAAGTGACGAAAGATAACACACACCTGTTGTGTGTGTGTGTGTGTTGATACAATTATGTGTTCAGCCACTTGCAAAGGTTTAAAGGTCATCCCTGTTTCAAAGTAAGAAGCCGATGGTCTCGGTCCTGCTTTGTCGGGTGGTGGTGGGAATAGGACTACTTTTATATAGTGTGTGGTTCGATTCTCAGAGAGAAAATGTTTTGCCTTTGTATATTCACCATCTTTTGAAGCATTTTTGCTATAATGGCACATGTAACGCTCTTGGTTAGGCTTCTTTTGCCGTCCGTACTAGTAATTCTGATATTGTTTAATATTTGTTCTTTTTCTTACATCCGCCTCATGGCACGATATCTGTTTCACGGTGTACTTGTATAATGTATGTCAAGTTGCGGCTTTGTTTGTTTCGTTTAAATCATTTTTTGTTTGGACAGATCATGTTTTTCGCCGAATGTTTTAAGTTATCCATTTCAATAATAAATTAACTCATTTTACATTAATTTTTGTTTTCCCAACCTGAAGCCTCAAGTGGTATTTATGTTAAACGTATGAGCTAAATTGTACCATTGCCAATTAACCATCCGCATCCCGAAGTGTTATCGCATGGGCGCTGTACGTCTATCTTGTGAAATGCTTCGTACGTCCAAGTGCAATCTGTATCCAATTGAGTTGTTTAGAATGTTCCACCAATGTGGCGGACATAGACTCACCACTGCGGCTATGTAAGAGCGATAGGTTATTGTAACAGTAGTCATTTTCATAACTACCCTTTCGTCCGTCTCCTTGCATTGCTTAAATCAGTTTTATTTGTCAAAATAAAAAATAAAGAAAGGCAAACAACTCTTGACCTAATTATTGATATCTTACGATCGAGTCTACACACCGCAAAACCATTCATGATGGTTAAAATCTGATGAATATGGGGCAAATCATGCAAACATCTTTTCACGCTCCATACAGGATTTCTTGACACGGAATTGATGTCACTTCTTCGCTTAGTCTCAGACCTCATCCACGTGGTGCTTCATCTTCGTTAGTTTGTATTCTTAGGGTGGCTGCAGGCCTTTCTGGGCTACCAGGCGAAGTTGACGAGCGACAGATCATAACCACCTTCCTCACACGCAGAGAAGAGAACCAGCTATACATGGACAAAATACTCTGCAGGGTGAAGACAGAGAGACAGAACACTTAAGCCCACCACCAAGATACAAATTGTATCTGAGAACCAGGTCGCCGCTCTGCGATTATTCGTGCCAGGGGACAACATAAGACAACAAACCCCATTGTTACACATCTGCCCTCATTAAAAATGGCATTGGATTTTGCCATTAGAAGTCCCAGGTCAAGCAGTGTGTGGTTATGTTCTGAAATTACTTATGTGATAGATAATGACCAAAGTCCAATTTCCATTCTGTCTGCGGCAGGAGGTTGAGGATGGGACCCATTTTAGTTTTGAGGAGGCGGACCCCTGATTTTTTACCCCAGTATCCCTAATGCATGACAGTCATTATTTTACAGTAGTGTTTCAGTGCTTCAAGCTAGACCATGTATTTACAAAAACAAAACCGTGTCTTTACTTAATCATAGGTAACATCCAATAATATACCCGAGTAGCCATATAATTTCCTTTTTTATTTTTGTAAGGAGAACCGGAAAAAACCTCAGTTAAAACGCACCTACCACACATGGCTCAAACAAAGAGCGCTACCCCTCCACCACTTACGAATCCCTCAGACCAATCGCTAGCCTGCAACGCAAAACCGCGACGCTTCAGACAATCTACACCACCTCAAGCTTCACCCGGACTGTATCTTTTTTGTATTCATCAGCAGCCCCCATCCACACTCTAGTCCAGTCTCTCGCTTCCAATGCTCCTCAACTTTCCCAACTTTTCACCACTGTCCCTACTTCTACTCGAGAGCACCATGGACGCCGCACAAGCAAAGCCTTGGCTGAACAACGAAGCGGCACTAAACTGAAACTTTGACTGCCAACGACTCGTGCAACTAACTGAGATTCCCCGATCGGATATCACTAGAACGCTATGCCGCGGGATAGGTTTGGACATTCTCAGTTTGTTTTTGTGATCTGGAGCACATAGGACTTGAAGGCTCTCAACCTACTCCACTACAAGCCCCTGTCAATTGAGAAACTGGAGCCTCATGGTGCTCAGCGTCCTACCTTTTCCTGCCTTACACCACACATAATCATCCACCCTTTATGTCTTGATTATGTTTAAGGGATTAAGAGTTGTTTTTATTCTTGCACCACCAGCCAGCGTCACTTGACCTCCTCCCATTTATTAAGCTTGGTCCCTCTCATTGTCTGGATTGATCAGGCCTTACCACTGTCCCAGTGTGATCATCTGCAAACTTAAATTGATGGCTGTTTGAGTCGTGCCTGGCCCCGCTAGTCGTGGGTGAACAAGAGTTACAGGAGCGGGACTGAGGCCCACGCACCCCTGAGCGGCTCCTGTTGTTGAATATCAGCTGTTGGCAAGGGATGTGTTCGCGCTACCTACACTTCATCATTCTAGCCGGGCGGCCCCGTTTCAAAAGTCTAGGATCCAGTCGCAGAGGGAGGTTGTTTAGTCCAGGCATCCTTAGCCTTAGTGCATGAGCTCTGAGGGTACTGTGGTGTTGAAACGCTAGCGTACGTCAATGAATAGCAATTCTCATGTTGTTTTCCTTTGTCAAATTGGAGTGGTGTCTAGGGTTCTTGCGATTAATATGATTTGTGTGAGAGTGGTGAGCCATACCAGCCTTTCAAAGCACTTACATGGACTTATTGACGTGAGTGGCTACGAGTCGTGTAGTTATTTAGGCACGGGATTACCTTCTGTGTCCCTTGGGCATCAGGGACTATGGTTATGGTCTGCTTGAAACCATGTGTTGTACTACCAGTCTCAATCAGGGGACCATCTGTCAGTGAAGACAACCCCGAGTGAGAAGGGGGTACACTAGTGGGCTGTAAAAAATAAAGGTGTAAACCAGTTTTAATTTGTGTCCAATCATCGCTTTTTCTTTCCCACACGAATCAGACCCCTAAGCCCACACCCCCTAGCCTGCCAATGGTCTCCCAGCCACAATGATAGGCTATTTCGTGCTGAAGAATTGGACAAGGTATGAAGCAAGTACTGCAAAAGGTCCAGAACAGCAGGCAGTCTCAGGGTCAGGGCAGGCAGGGGTCAATAATCCAGTGAGGTGGGGCAAGGTATAGAACTACAGGCAGGCTCAGGGTCAGGGTAGGTAGAACGGTCAAACCGGGACGGACTAGAAAACAGGAGCAAGAACAGACAGGAACAGAGGAACAAACGCTGGTAGGTTTCARGAAACAAAATGAATTGGCAARGGACAAACAGAGAACACAGGTATACATACACAGGGGATAATGGGGAAGATGGGCGACTCCTGGAGGGGGATGGAAACAAGCACAAAGACAGGTGAAACAGATCAGGGTGTAACAGATATGTTGTGAAWTACAATTCGTATTACATGTTACGAATTTGCAAAACATATGATATATTACGAATTCTAGTAGGTGGCTAATGTTAGCTAGCTCGCTAATGCTAGCTAGGCGTTAGGGTTCAGTTTAGGAGTTAGGTTAAAGGGTTAGGCGAAGGGTTAGCTAAAAGGGTTAAGGTTAGGGGAAGGGTTAACTTACATGCTAAGTAGTTGCAAAGTAGCTAAAAAGTAGTAAGTAGTTGAAGATTTGCTAAAATGCTAAAGTTGTCTGTGATGAGATTTGAACTAGCAAACTTTGGGTTGCTAGACATTCATGTTATACACCTACCCATCCACCTTAAGTAACAATCTTTCTTATGTAACCATACCAAAAACGTAACATATCATACTAAATGGAGTGAGTTGGCTTTACGAACAGAATTATACGAAATGTTCTGAGACCAGGTTGTGGGATGAATTCCAATTCAACCCCTATAGTCTCAATATCAACCGTATGTACACGTACAGTATTGATCGGAGGGGGGGTCAGGTGGGTTTAAGCAATATTCCATGTGATTGGTTGGGTGTAGATTACAGTATATTGCTTCATACCTGTCCAATTCTTCCAGATATAATTGTGCCTGGGGCCATTGGCAGGTAGGGGTATGGGCTTGGGGTCGATTTGGAAAAGCGAATTGGACACAAATTAACTGGTTACACTTTATTTTACAGCCCCACTATGTACCGCGTTTTAACTGAGGTCGTTACACCTACTGAATTATTTGGATTACTATAAAGTACACACGTTTTGTTTTTGTAAATACATGGTCCATTGAGCACAAACACTACTGTAAAAATGACTGTCATATAGAACTGTAAAATCAAGGGTCCCCCTCAAAACTAAAATGGTCCCATCCTCACCCCCCGCAGACAGAATGGAATTGACTTTGTCATTATTATCACACCGTGACTTCTAATGGCATCCAATGCATTTTAATGAGGGCAGATGTAACATGGGGTTTGTGTCTTATGTTGTCCCCTGCAATATCCAGAGCCCCCTGGTTCTAATCAATGTATCTGGTGCGGTGTCTGTCTCCGTCTCCCCCTGCAGAGTTTGTCATGATGCTGTCCTCGCGGTAGCAAGCCTCAGCCACCAAGCAAACAAACTAACAAGATGCACTGGATGAGGTCTGGATCACCGAAGAAGTGGCATCATTCGTGTCAATTTCCTGTAGCGTTGTGCATGATTTTGCATATTCATCAGATTTTACATCTGAATGGTTTTGCGGTGTGTAGACTTCGATTGTAAGATATCAATTTAGGTCAAATTGTTGCCTTCTTTTTTTCTTTTTTTTTTACAATAAAACTGATTTAAGCAATGCAGCAGAGGACGAAGGGTGAGTTATGAAACATGACTACTGTTACATCGCTCTTACATAGCAGTGGTGAGTCTATGTCGCCACCTTGTGGAAACATTCTAAACAACCAATTGAACAGATTGCACTGAACGTACCAAGCATTTCCAGATGACGTAACACCCAATGCATAACACTGGGATCGGATGGTTACATTGGCAATGGGTTACATTTAGTCCATACGTTAARATAATACCACTTGAGGCTTCAGGTTGAAAAAAATGAGTTAATTTATTATTGAAAATGGATAACTTAAAACAMTCGGGAAAAAAACATGATCTGTCCAAAAACAAAATGATTTAAACGAAACAAAGCCGCAACTTGACATACATTAATACACACACTGTGAATGCATTGCGGGCCATGAGCGGATGGAAGAAAGACAAAATAATTTACACACAATATCAGGAATTACTAGTACGCGCAAAAGGACTATAACCAAGAGGCGTCCATGTGTGCCATTCAAAGCAAATGCTCAAAATGGTATAAGGCAAAAATTTTTCTGAGGAAATCGACCACCTATATAAGTCCTTTTCTCCACGAAAAGGCAGCGACTGCTTTTTACTTGACAACAGCGGGACCTTTAACCTTTGCAGCTGCTGAACACATAATTGTTATAGTGTGTGTTTCTTCTCCTTTTCACTGTGTCAAAATATTGCAAGTTGCCCTTTTGTGATTTGTACATACAACATACTGTCAAAATATATATTAAATATCTGTTCCTTAAAATTACGTTCAGTTTACATTGAATTTAAACAGGGAGTTGGAACTTTTGGTTTAGAAGAGAGACCGGAAATACGACACTCCGAGTCACATGGGTGACTATGGGGTTTCTCTCAAGGATCGATAACTCGGAATGGGAAACATCTCCAATGCAAAATCAATGACGCTTCCTAAGCTATCGGGATTCAAGAGGTTCGTTTCCACTGAGAAACGACAACAAAAACGCAGAGTAACGCATATTGGAAGTCCGGATTTTTTGGAGGTTATGCCTTGTTTTCTGCTAAGAAAAAAACAGTTAAGAGAACAGAGGTTGGAAGCGTTGCGAGACCACAGTCCCATAATACAGACTGGACAAAATAATACAGACTGGACAAAATGGCTGCCAAAAGGGTTTTCTTTCTGAAGTCTTGGAAGTAAAAATGGATGAAAAAGTAAAAACTTGGAGACATTAATAAAAAAGGGGGAAGCTCTCTTTTTCACCAGGGTCCACTGCCGATAGGTGGCAGCGGTGAAGGAAGTGCATTTAGTAGACATAGTGAAGTGACAGAGACGGGCTTAATGCTCAGAAGAGTAAGATTCACACTTTTTTGTTTTCGTTGTTGTAAGGCTTTTGGGATTTGCACAGAAGCACAGCCCKCCCATAGAAACAAACACACATACACACTCCCGTCTACCATCAACAGTGGCCGAATAGAGACAGCAAGGCTGCTTGGGTAGTCTTGAGTAGACAAGACAACGGAGACATCTCTTCACCAATTCTCTCTCTCTTTCTCTCTCTGGTAACCAAGCTGACAGTAGCAGGTGTTGAGGTTGCTGTGCCACTGTT
Organism: Salvelinus sp. IW2-2015; assembly: GCF_002910315.2. NCBI lineage: Eukaryota > Metazoa > Chordata > Actinopteri > Salmoniformes > Salmonidae > Salvelinus > Salvelinus sp. IW2-2015. The sequence goes on along the minus strand of NC_036873.1, from coordinate 8,624,900 downwards.
GAGTATAGACAGAAAGGCCTCTCTATGTTTTCACCAACATCACACAGACAGAGAGAGAGACAGAGAGAGAGAGAGACAGAGAGCGATACATAGAGAGAGAGAACCAGTTCTTAGAATTCGGCCGATTTCTCAGCAGTCCGTGGCTTCTCGCCGACGTAGCTAGCTGGTGTGTGGTAGTTGTCGTGCTGCTAAAGCCAGCTGCMTATGTGACTGGGATCTTGCTGGTGTCTCAGAAGTGCTGTGTGATTCTGTCTTCTCAGGGAGACGTCTCATTGATCTCTCACGGATGTCTTGCGGCGGACGCCTCAACAGTAATATAGAGCGAAATCCGATGTATGGAGACCTAGGATTCTGTTGTTTGATGTGGTATGGAGGTACATGGTGKCGGTACCAGGATGTAAGAAGTAGTTGTGGTAGGGCGGAACTCTACTCTTCTACTCGTTGGGGATGCTCTGCAGGTAGGAGAGGATGTGCTGGATCTTGACCAGGCGTTCGCGCAGCGTGGTCATGGAAAGCACCGACAGCTGGTAGCGAGGGTCGATGGGCAGCACGGCCAGCAGCCACCAGCAGCAAGCCGGACCGTTGGGAGTCGCCTGGAGGAAAGGAGGAGAGGATATCACTGACCAGAAACATGATATCACTCACCTAAAACAACGGGTAGAGAATGGCTTGTTGGTTATTGTTTTTTTTTGCTGGGCCACAGAAGAATTCAAAAAGTCTTTAAGGGGTCACGGTGCAACAAAAAAAAAGTGATTGGATAGGTTTAAACAGTATCATCATGACTTCACCTTGCCATCTGAACGACTAGGTGGAATAATTGCCATATTGGATACACCTATTCAGTCAWTTCAGATCTATAAAAGCAACTTGAGAGTAGAGGCTAGCGAGTCAGCCGGAGTTCAGTACGTGCCTTACGTCAGACCGATATGACGGAGACGCTTCAGATCTACGAGATGCAGTAACTCATTTAGAAGAGCATCTTAAAATGGGTTGTTCTAGAATCGAGCCAAGAATCTCCGAAAAAACGACTSACGTGGTGAATTAGCTTGCATCCACAGCAGCCTCAACCTAATCTGCCACTTATTGGATGCTGCTGAGTCTGAGTTACATGTTGTTTATAATAAACTGGGTGGTTTAAGCCCTTAATGCTGATTGTCTGAAAGCTGTGGTATATCAGACCATAGACCACGGGTATGCCAAAACATTTATTTTTAGAAACACACACACACACAAGCAGCGGAAATGTAATCTAATCTTGACTATGGTTCATCCCCGGACACTCATCATTAATCCTAGTATCTCCATATATAGCCAGGGTCTAACCACACATTATCCTAATTATATACAGTGCCTTGCAAATGTATTCATCCCCCTTGGCATTTTTCCTATTTTGTTGCATTACAACCTGTAATTTAAATGGATTTTTATTTGGATTTCATGTAATGGACATACACAAAATAGTCCAAATTGGTGAAATGAAAAAAAAAAAAATGGTTTAAAAAATATAAAAAAATGGAAAAGTGGTGCATGCATATGTATTCACCCCCTGTGCTATGAAGCCCCTAAACAGCATCTGGTGCAACCAATTACCTTCAGAAGTCACATAATTAGTTAAGTAAAGTCCACCTGTGTGCAATATAAGTGTCACATGAACTGTCACATGATCTCAGTATATATACACCTGTTCAAAAAGGCCCCAGAGTCTGTAACACCTCCAAGCAAGCGGGACCATGAAGACCAAGGAGCTCTCCAAACAGGTCAGGGTCAAAGTTGTGGAAAGTACAGATCAGGGTTGGGTTACTAAAAAATATCCGAAACTTTGAACATCCCATGGAGCACAATTAAATCCATTATTAAAAAATGGAAAGAATATGGCACCACAACAAACCTGCCAAGAGAGGGCCGCCCACCAAAACTCACGGACCAGGCAAGGAGGGCATTAATCAGAGAGGCAACAAAGAGACCAAAGATAACCCTGAAGGAGCTGCAAAGCTCCACAGCGGAGCCTTTAAGCCGTACACTCCACAGGGCTGGGCTTTACGGAAGTGGCCAGAAAAAAGCCATTGCTTAAAGAAAAAAAGTACAATGGCCCTAAGCATACTGCTAAAGCAACACTCGTGTGGTTTAAGGGGAAACATTTAAATGTCTTGGAATGGCCTCGTCAAAGCCTAGACCTCAATCCAATTGAGAATTTGTGGTATGACTTAAAGATTGCTGTACACCAGCGGAACTCATCCAACTTGAAGGAGCTGGAGCAGTTTTGCCTTGAACAATGGGCATCTTCAAAGTGGTAGGCATGTTGTATAAATCAAATCATACAAACCCCCCAAAAAATATATTTTAATTCCAGGTTGTAAGGCAACAAGATAGGAAAAATGCCAAAGGGGGTGAATACTTTTGCAAGCCACTAACTGTACCATTCCAAATTTTCCACATGAGGAGGACATTCTTAGAATTCGGCCGATTTCTCAGCAGTCCGTGGCTTCTCGCCGACGTAGCTAGCTGGTGTGTGGTAGTTGTCGTGCTGCTAAAGCCAGCTGCGTATGTGACTGGGATCTTGCTGGTGTCTCAGAAGTGCTGTGTGATTCTGTCTTCTCAGGGAGACGTCTCATTGATCTCTCCGGATGTCTTGCGGCGGACGCCTCAACAGTAATATAGAGCGAAATCCGATGTATGGAGACCTAGGATTCTGTTGTTTGATGTGGTATGGAGGTACATGGTGCGGTACCAGGATGTAAGAAGTAGTTGTGGTAGGGCGGAACTCTACTCTTCTACTCGTTGGGGATGCTCTGCAGGTAGGAGAGGATGTGCTGGATCTTGACCAGGCGTTCGCGCAGCGTGGTCATGGAAAGCACCGACAGCTGGTAGCGAGGGTCGATGGGCAGCACGGCCAGCAGCCACCAGCAGCAAGCCGGACCGTTGGGAGTCGCCTGGAGGAAGGAGGAGAGGATATCACTGACCAGAAACATGATTTCACTCACCTAAAACAACGGTGAGTGAGAGAATGGCTTGTTGGTTATTGTTTTTTTTGTGCTGGGCCACAGAAGAATTCAAAAAGTCTTTAAGGGGTCACGGTGCAACAAAAAAAAGTGATTGGATAGGTTTAAACAGTATCATCATGACTTCACCTTGCCATCTGAACGACTAGGTGGAATAATTGCCATATTGGATACACCTATTCAGTCAATTCAGATCTATAAAAGCAACTTGAGAGTAGAGGCTAGCGAGTCAGCCGGAGTTCAGTACGTGCCTTACGTCAGACCGTTATGACAGAGACGCTTCAGATCTACGAGATGCAGTAACTCATTTAGAAGAGCATCTTAAAATGGGTTGTTCTAGAATCGAGCCAAGAATCTCCGAAAAAACGACTACGTGGTGAATTAGCTTGCATCCACAGCAGCCTCAACCTAATCTGCCACTTATTGGATGCTCTGTTGAGTTACATGTTGTTTATAATAAACTGGGGGTTTAAGCCCTTATGCTGATTGTCTGAAAGCTGTGGTATATCAGAACCATAGACAACATTTATTTTTAGAAACACACACAAACACAAGCAGCGGAAATGTAATCTAATCTTGACTATGGTTCATCCCCGGAACTACTCATCATAATCCTAGTATCTCCATATATAGCCAGGGTCTAACCACACATTATCCTAATTATATACAGTGCCTTGCAAATGTATCATCCCCCTTGGCATTTTTCCTATTTTGTTGCATTACAACCTGTAATTTAAATGGATTTTTATTTGGATTTCATGTAATGGACATACACAAAATAGTCAAAATTGGTGAAATGAAAAAAAAAAAATGGTTTAAAAAAAAATGGAAAGTGGTGCGCTAGAAGCCCCTAAATAAGCATCTGGTGCAACCAATTACCTCAGAAGTCACATAATTAGTTAATAAAGTCCACCTGTGTGCAATTAAGTGTCACATGACTGTCACATGATCTCAGTATATATACACACTGTTCAAAAAGGCCCAGAGTCTGAACACCCAAGCAAGCGGACCATGAAGACCAGGAGCTTCCAAACAGGTCAGGGTCAAAGTTGTGGAAAGTACAGATCAGGGTTGGGTTACTAAAAA